>NC_091069.1:115366001-115669032 GCF_032405125.1 Capricornis sumatraensis
CATTTTCTTCTCCAATGCATGAAAGTGAAACTGAAGTTGCTCAGTCATGTCCAACTCTTTGTGACCCCATGGACTGCAGCCCACCAGGCTCCTCTATCCATGGGATTTTTCAGGCAAGAGTACTGGAGTGGGGTGCCATCGCCTTCTCTATATATATACAAATATGTGTATGCATATCTGAGTCACTGCTGTACATCTGAAACTAACACAGCATTGTAAATTAACTATACAATAAAAAATGGTTAAAAAATCAAAAGTACTTGGCATTCTATGTCTCTAGATTATAATTGTCATACTACATTGTAATTCAATGATAAAAAAAAAAAACAACCCACAAAACTGTGAGATAAAGTGTAAAATGGTTGAGAAGACCAAATTACAGAGGGTAAATACATCTAGAATTATTTCATAGTTTACTTACTCAACTTCTGAAATCTATAATAAATGCACCTCTCTGACATCCCACCTTTTTTTATTAATTTACAGACATTTTAAAATTGCATTCATCTTTATAAACACAGCTAACCAAATTATCATAGAAGAGCTCAAAATCCATATGAAAGGAAGGTATATATAAGTAGTAAAATGAATTAAATCTTTGTTTTGGTAGACACTGCTATCATTTTATTTCATATGCACTAATATAACACCTTTTCTTTTTTTTCCAAAGACTAAATGCCCCTAGCCTGACTTGAATTAAAAATTGAAAAGGCAAAAATCTTAATGGGTTGGCTACTGTTCTCCACTCCCTCTAGAGCTGCCCCTCATTGCAGCTTGTAATGATCATACAACCTTATCCAGAACAATGAGACCTAAGTAGAAGTCAGCTGGGAGTTTTCTAAAACAGGCACATTCTTGATAACAACACAGGTACAGCTACAAAAAGCCAAGAGTTGTTGTTCAGTTGCTAAGCCATGTCCAGCTCTTTGCAACCCCATGGTCTGCAGCACCCCAAATCTCTCTATCCTCCGCTATCTTCTGGAGTTTGCTCAAACACATGTCCATGACCTCTTCTTTTGCCTTCAATCATTCTCAGCATTGGGGTCTTTTCCAGTAAGTGGGTTCTTCACATCAGGTGGCCAAAGTATTGGAGCTTCAGCATTAATCCTTCCAATGAATATTCAGGACTGATTTCCTTTAGAATTGACTGGTTTGATCTCCTTGCAGTCCAAGCAACTCTCAAGAGTCTTCTCCAGCACCACAATTCAAAAACATCAATTCTTCAGAGTTCAGCCAAGAGTCCTTCACTTTCCCCCATCTTTTGGCTTTGAATATATATTAGTTTGCTAGGGCTGCCATAACAAAGTGCCACAAACTGTGGCTTGAGCAATAGAAATTGTCTCACAGTTCTGACTGCTTAGAAGTCAAACATTAAGTAATCACAGTGTGTTTTCTCTGAAGTTCATGAGGGAAGTATTTGTTCCAGACCTCTCTCCATGGCTTGTAGAAATTTGCATTCTTTTCCCTGTGTCTCTTCATCTAATCTTCCCTCCATGTATGTTTGTATGCCCACATTGCCCCTTAGTATAAGAACACTTTGGGTTAGTCCCCCATCAGTAAAGATCTTGTCTCCAAAACATCACATTTAGAAATGATTGTGGTTAGGACTCTAACATCCATATTTTTCTGGGACACAGTTTAACCACTAACAGAATTCAAACTTAATGTGGATGTAAGGTAACCATCTTGCCACCAGATGAAAATGAAATCCTACTACACCATAAGATATGAATGGTGGACAGAACCAGCAAGTACCACTGACAGTGCTAGAAAGTATCAGACTCCCTTCTTCTTACTTCAGAATTAACAATTTCTCTAAACTGTATTTCCAAAGTGAGAAAACTAACTGATATTTTCTTAATAATTAAAAAAATGAGCATTTCAGAAATTGTTGAAAGACCTGAAAGAATATAATTTAGGGTTTTAAGGCATATTTAATTGTTGTTGTCGTTTAGACGCTAAATCATATCTGACTCTGTGCGGCCCCATGGACTGTAACCCACGGGACTCCTCTACCCATGGGATTTCCCGAACAAGGATGCTGGAGTGGGTTGCCATTTCCTTCTCCAGGGGATCTTCCTGACCCAGCAATCGAACTCGTGTCTCCTGCATTGGTAAAGAGGCCTCTTTACCACTGAGCCACCATGGAAGCTCAAGGCATAATTTACTTTATGTTTATTATATGTAAGTATGCTAATCGGAAAATAAATAAATCTTGTTATAACAGTTGTTTTACATTTACTTAGTTCCAAAAATGCTTCATAAAAGAAACCATTATTTGAAGGCATTTGTAAATATTATTTAGTGTTGAAGAATCTAAACAAAGCATATCAAAGCAGCCATAGTTACCCTACTTTCTTTATAAATGAAACAAAAATATTTTGCTTTTATATGATTGACTATAAGTACGACTCCCAGTGACTTGTAAAGAATTTAATTTATGACACATTAGATTAGAGTATGTTTCTAAATGCTTTCACTTCTATTTATACTTTTCAGTGCTCTGCCCTTTAATGATCTCTATTTTTCTCTGCATAAGTGTTTAGCTTGGTCCACATAACTATGTTAGACAAAACAATTTTACTCTCCAATGACTTTGGGGTATAAGATTTTAATTTCCACAATCTGCCTAAATTTTGATATTGTTATTTATAACATCTGTGAAGCTTGCATTACAAAAATAAATCCCCACAATATGCACACAATAATGTTCCCTCAGTTCTTAGAACACTTGCTGTCTGTTGTTTGGATTTCCAGCTGCGTGTAGGCAGCTGATCACATTTTTTTCCTATTCATATAAACAGACTATTACAATTATGTAAATACTTTAACTTTTAAGTGATTATTATATTCCATTAGATCTATTTACTAGACTCACATAATTTTAAATATATCAAAGTTTGAAAAAAGAAGTATTGAATCAGGGAACTATTCTAAGACTAAACAACAATATATAAGCTTAGTTTCATACAAGAAAGAGGAAACACAAATCATTTTTCAACAAGAAAAACCTGAGGAAGTGTAGCAATGAAAAGTTACATTTACAGTTGGAATCACAGTCTGATAGATCAAATAGAAACTGATGGAAACTAAGGTAAATAATTAAGGACTCATGATATTAATATAATTTACATGAATGTATCAATTGCCTGATTTTCTGTGGTTAAATGATATCTAAAGTAATAAGTTGCTTTATTTTTTGTTTTGTTTTGGTTTTTACTTCGTGAAGAAGTAGAAAATTCCTCCTCACTCTCATATTTTGCCTTGTTTGAGAAGGGGGAACTGCTTTTTTACCCATCTCATTCACTTGCCAAAACTTGGGATTGATATGAAAATACTAAGATGTTTGTGAGAGAAGAGAACAGTCAATCCAATGAATGGAATCAAGGTGAAAGTGTTTTGGAAAAAGGAAAAAGTTTTATTAACTTTCTATTTGCTATTACTAATGTGTGCTCAAATTCTTGATGTAGAAATAATGCTTTCGGATATATCTTTTTTAAGTCAAATGATTAATCAATGTTATATATATTTGATTGTATTCAAATAATTTGAAATCACCATATATTTACACTAAAAAAAATTAAAATATGAAATTCCCTCACAATAGTTATATAACTATGCTACTCTATGGTTGGAAAGAATATTGGATATCATGCAAAGCACTTTTTCCCTCAACTTGAGAATCTATTATGGGATTATGCAGGCCCTTTCTTTCTTTTTCCCACTGTGCCTTGCAGCATGAAGTATCTTAGTTCCCTGATCAGGGACTGAACCCATGTCTTCTGCACTGAAAGTGAAGAATCTTAACCTCTGGATGGCCAGAGAAGTCCCAAAGTTCTTTTCAATACTTCATCCAGGAAGGATTTCATTGTGATGGTACGGTGACAAAATTCATTTCTGAATAATTCTGCTTGCAATATAGATTTGCTTAAGAAAATCTGCTCTTCCTCAAATATTACTAGATTTACTTTGGTGCATCTTTTAATATTCTGTAAATAAATTCAATTAATCTCAAAAATACAGTATATTTTTTCACTAACCTAATGCCTTAATTCCTCATTTGACTTTATGTGTCTGGAGGGCAGAATCATTGCTTATTTGCCATTTACTACTTCTATGGCCAAACTGATGATAGATTTTCAATTATTTGCAGAATTACAAGTAAAACTAGCTATTTACATAATAATCTAAAATGATTATCAGAACCACATAACTACATATTTTCACAGCATATGGGAGCTATTCATTGTCATCAACTGAGCTTTCCAAAATTGTTTTGAAGTTAGATTGAGCCTCCTTCTCCTTTTAAGTTGATGTCATTAACCTTATTTGTATCAATTTTACTTTCCTGTTGCTAAACTATTTTAAATATTTTAGAAGTCCTTAATTTTATATTTCATTCAACTAAAATTATATTATCTTTGGGAGACACAGAGCCATATTCCATGATGATTGCTGTGGTAGTTGATGTTGTGCAACACTTGGTGGAAGAGCTGAGTACTTGAAATACAGATATTTCAAATTGAAATGTGTTGTAAGCATAAAACAAACACTGATTGTGAAGACTTAGAACACACACATAAATGCAAATTATCTTAGTTACAATTTTAACATTGTTTTTGTGTGTGTGCGTGCTCAGCCATGTCTGACTCTTTGTGACCCAATGACTATAGCCCACCAGGTTCCTCAGTTCATGGAATCTTCCTGGCAAAGAATACTGTACCAGATTGCCACTTCCTACCCCAGGAGATCTCCCTGATTCAGGGATTGAACCCATGTCTCTTTCATTTCCTGAATTAGCAGAGGATTCTTTACCACTGTGTCACCTAAGAAATACTTTTACATTGTTTATATTGTTTAAAAATATTGTTCAAATAAAAATTTCTTGGCTATAAAAAGAATGTATTTGAGTCAGTTCTAATGAGATGGATGAAACTGGAGCCTATTATGCAAAGTGAAGTAAGTCAGAAAGAGAAACACCAATAGAGTATATTAATGAATATATATGGAGTTTAGAAAGACAGTAACAATGACCCTATATGCAAGACAGCAAAAGAGACATAAACGAAAAGAACAGACTTTTGGACTATGTGGGAGAAAGCAGGGGTAGGACAATATGAGAAAATAGCATTGAAACATGTGCATTATCATATGTAAAATAGATGACCAGTGCAAATTCAATACATAAAGTAGTGCACTCAAAGCTGGTGCTCTGTGACAAACTGAAGGGATGGGGTGGGGAGGGAGGTGGAAGAGGGGTTCAGGATAGTGGTACATATGTACACCCATGGCTGATTCATGTCAATGTATCACAAAAGCTGTCACAGCATTATAAAGTAGCCTCAATTAAAATAAATAAATAAACTTTTAAAAGAAAAAAAATTCTTGGAAATATTACACAAATTAAGTATACTATTGAAATTGTTTTTTACTTTTTTAATGTGCCATTTAGAAAAGATGGACTTCCCATGTGGCACTAGTGGTAAAGAATCCACCTGTCAATGCAGGGGACTCAAGAGGCACAGATTAGGTCCTGGTGGGGAAGGTCCCCTGAAGTAGAAAATGGTACCCTACTCCAGTATATTTGCTGGGATCATCCCATGGACAGAAGAGCCTGGCAAGCTACAGTCCATGGGATTGGGTCATGATCTTCATCCATAATTTTTATTGAGTTATTATAAATAAATTTGTTAAGAAATATTAGTGAAGTTTCATTATATGTTTCAAAGGATCTCTTTCCTCTGATAATCTAAGATTGCTTACCAGTAGTGCTAGTCCAATTAATCATTTTTGTTGAAGACAATTTCTTCACAGATGCTGTGCAGTCTGTTATTAATGAAATAGATTGCTTTTTGCAAGCCTCTTTTTCCTTCTGTTGTATTCAGCATTTTCATCAACCATTCGTTTCTCTGAGTGATATTCATAAGTACATTATGTGATAACACTGTTTTTTTAAACACAAAATACATTGTCCCTAACATATGGCTTAATTTCATCATGTGATTATAATAAGTATGATTTATTAGAATATGATCAGTAGGAAATAAAATATTGCCGCTATGGGAGAAAATGCATATCTTTTCTGTTTTAATAGTTGCAGTTCAAGAACTATGTTAAAGGTCAATGTTAAATCTGTTATTAATGTAAGGGCAATGCAAAAACAGAACTGCACTGATTTTCCAATACTCTGTCAGGGTTCTATTAAATGGGATTTCAAATGACCTCATTGTATCAACTATTTCCAAAAAATAGGCAGAGATTCTTTAATGCATTTAATATTTAGTTTCCAAGTATCATTTTAAAAGAAACATATCCTCATTTCTGAGCTTTCTGGCTCCCAAGTTAAGCAAGAGTAATAAAATATTGCTGCCAAACTGAATTCTTTCAAAATTTCAACAACAGAACAAGCATTTTCTTTTAGGGAATCATGATCTGCAAGAATAAGAAAAGCTCTAAGACTTGACTCAATCATGTAATTATTGCCCAGGGAAGAATTACACTTTTGGCTAATTCATCAAGTTCTTTCTAACTCAACATAAACTATTAGATAAATACCTTCAGCAAAACTTTAAACAAAATATATTGTGAACATTACTAAAGCTATCTTTATTCTAGTTAAAAAAAAAAAAATTAGAATACTTGTCAATATACCCCCTTTTAACAATGAGAACTTAGTAAACTCAGGTCAAAAAAAGTCTTGTGATGACATTTTAGAACATACAATCAGCATACAATGTTAGCAAATTTGAGGCATATAAGATATTGAAGGAAATATTGTTTATACTTGGTGCTAGTCATAGTAGCCTGTTTAAATAAGATTTATTTTTTCTCTTTGTTCTTATTATTTCCAAAGTAAATTTTTATTTTATTGATTTCTTGGTTATTTCTCATTCCCATTTCTTTTTTATTTTATTTAAATTTTCAAAAGTCAAGGCAACCCTATCACTTACTTTACTTATTAGTGTCCACCACATCCACATCCACACATTTTAATTCTTTTTTTTTTTAATCTTTAATTCTTACATGTGTTCCCAAACATGAACCCCCCTCCCACCTCCCTCCCCATAACATCTCAGTGCGTCATCCCCATGCACCAACCCCAAGCATGCTGTATGTCAGACATAGACTGGCGATTCAATTCTTACATGATAGCATACATGAAAATGTTTTTCTTTTCCTAGAGAGCACTAGATAAGTTCAAATAACCTGATTTAAGTAACTATTGCTACAGAACTCTAAAATATAGTAGCTGGGGAAAAAATGAGATTTAAAAATTTTACCAGAAACCACATAGTAAAAAATGTGGTTATATATCCCCCCTATACACATACACACACAAACCCAAATCCACTGAGCATGCTTTCAATCACTTTTCTACCAAGTGTGAGATGTACAGATTTTAGGGTAAATAAGGTGATGAAAATATGAAGAAACTTACATGAACAGATGAATTTTCAAAATTGAAAAGCATAGCAGTAGTGGAACAAGTATTATGTGAATATCAATAAAGAAGTTCAACCCTATATCACTCCCTCATAATTGTATCAACTTCAATATGGGAATCAACCACTTTAACAAGAAAATAAAAAAGCAAACCTAAGACTACTAAAGCTCATCAATTAATTCAGTAATGTTGCAAGATACAAAATTAATATAGGAAAACATTATTTTCTATACATTAACAATGAATTATTTGAAAGAAAAATTAAGGAAACAATTCGATTTATAATTGCATCAAAAAGAATAAGGTGCTAAGGAATAAACCTATGAGGATTAAAAAAGGAAACTATACCTATAATCAAAACTATAAGACTGATGAAAGAAATTGAAGATGAAATAAACAGATGGAAAGATATACCATGTTCTTGGATTGGAATAATTCAGTTCAGTTCAGTTCAGTTCAGTCGCTCAGTCGTGTCCGACTCTTTGCAACCCCATGAATCACAGCACGCCAGGCCTCCCTGTCCATCACCAACTTCCGGAGTTCACTCAGACTCACTTCCATCGAGTCAGTGATGCCATCCAGCCATCTCACCCTCTGTGGTCCCCTTCTCCTCCTGCCCCCAATCCCTCCCAGCATCAGAGTCTTTTCCAATGAGTCAACTCTTTGCATGAGGTGGCCAAGGTACTGGAGCTTCAGCTTTAGCATCATTCCTTCCAAAGAAATCCCAGGACTAATCTTCTTCAGAATGGACAGGTTGGATCTCCTTGCAGTTGAAGGAACTCTCAAGAGTCTTCTCCAACATCACAGTTCAAAAGCATCAATTCTTCAGCGCTCAGCCTTCTTCACAGTCCAACTCTCACATCCATACATGACTACTGGAAAAACCATAGCCTTGACTAGACGGACCTTAGTCGGCAAAGTAATGTCTCTGCTTTTGAATATGCTATCTAGGTTGGTCATAACTTTTCTTCCAAGGAGTAAGCGTCTTTTAATTTCATGGCTGAAATCACCATCTTCAGTGATTTTGGAGCCCCAAAAAACAAAGTCTGACACTGTTTCCACTGTTTCCCCATCTATTTCCCATGAAGTGATGGGACCGGATGCCATGATCTTCTTTTTCTGAATATTGAGCTTGAAGCCAACTTTTTCACTCTCCTCTTTCACTTTCATCAAGAGGCTTGTTAAAATAATAATACAAGCCAAGGGAATTACAAATTCAATGCAATCCCTATAGAATATCAATGGAATATTTGCAGAACTATAACAAATAATTTCAAAATGTGTATGGAAACACAAAAGACATCAAATAGCAAAAATCATCTTGAGCAAGAACAGAGCTGAACGAATCACACTTCCTGACTTCACACTATACTACAAAGTTACAATAATCAAAAGAGTATGGTTTTGTCACAAATACACATGCATAGATCAGTACAACTGAATAGATAGCCCAGAAATAAATCTCACACACTTATGGTCAATTAATTTGACAAAGAAGTCCAGACTATACAATGGAGTAAAGAGAGTATCTTCAGCAACTGGTGCTGGGAAAACTATATAGCTACGTGTAAAAGAATGTTAGTACATTACATTCTCTAACACCATATAAAAAATAAATCAAAATGGGTTGAAGAATTATATGTAAGACAGATTACTATAAAACTCCTAGAGAAAAACATAGGCAGAACACTCTTTAAAATATATTGCAACAATATTTTTTGAATTTGCTATCTCAGGCAAGGAAAAAGAAGCAAACATAAACAAATAGGACCTAATCAAACTTAAAATGTCTTGCATCGCAAAGGAAATCAATAACAAAGCAAAAAGACAATCTACTAAATGGGAGAAAATATTTGCATATGAAATGACTGATTAGGAGTTAATATCCAATATATATAAATAGTTCATACAACTCAAAAACAAAAATGCACACACATAAAACCACCAACCTAATTAAAAAAATAAGCGGAAGGCCTGAATAGACATTTTCCCAGAGAAGAAGTACAGATGGCCAACAGGCACAGAGAAAAGGTTCAGCATTGATAATCAAAGAAATGCAATTTAAAACCATAATGAGATATTTATCTCATACCTGTCAGAATGGCTATTATCAAAATGAACATGGATAGCAAATGTTGCCAAGAGCTTGATGTTGTTTTGTTTGGTTTAGAGAGCAAACATAACAAAACATCTCTAAACTTTTCCTGCTACATTTGATGTTCAACTTTACACCACACCATTATTTTACAAATACTCTTCAACATGCTATTAGCTGCATTTCATACTATTTTACAAATGCAAATAAGCAAGAAGAGAAAAATCCACCATGATGTAAGTTCTAACTATAAACAGAAAGGAGAAGTGATTTTTTCCCAAATCTAAAAGGCAAACTTTTGTGAAAACCAGAGACTGTCCCAGGGGAAAGAAGTAACCTGCTTGAAAGAGTATTCTTGGCACCTGAAAACTTGATATCACTTTTTGATTCTTCCCTTAATAAGGAAAACTTAGTGCCATTGGAATATTCTCCTCTAATTTTTAATTATTGTATGGGCTTTGGACATGCATTTGAAACTGTTGTTTAGTCGCTAAGTCACGTCCAACTCATTTGTGACCCTGCCAGGCTCCGCTGTCCATGGGGTTTCCCAGGCAAGAAGGCTGGAGTGCATTGCCATTTCTCCAGGGGATCTTCCTTCCTCAGGGATCAGATCCATATCTCTTGCATTGGCAGGTACAATTTTTACCAATAAGACACCCAGGAAGCTCCATAAGCACTATTAGATGTATTAAATTAAAGATGGCTTCTCTAATGGAAAAGAACTTTGGTTTATATCTTTCCTGAGCTTCAACTTCTCCAGGAATTCTAGATATTTTTGGAGACAGTGGCTTTTTTAATATGAAAGATATTTTAAACATTTGTCTAGCCTTTGCATTATTTAAAGTTTCCTGTAGCTACTATTTTTAACCAAATTTTCTTTAATTCAAATCAATTACCAAGAAACAAATAAAAAAGGCACATCCAGTATCTTTTAATTAACTGATACTTTTTCTCTGGAAACAAGAAAATGCTACTATATTGTAAATTGGGATTTAAAATCAAGACCAATAGATAGGTAAATAGATACAGATAGATAAGTAGGTAGGAAAATATATGTGAAACACACATTTTCTATTTCATTCTTAAGGGATTCTCTCAGGAAATAAGTTATGATTATATTGATAGTAAACAATAATCACCTCAATTTATAGCTAGCATAATTTATTAATGGTTTGAATTTAGATGAGTCAATAAAGAAACATAGGACTCCTTTTATTTTACTGAGTTGCCTTGCTCATAGTCAACACTCAATCAATATTTGCTAAATTGAATTAAGAGGTGGAAGTATACCATGTGAAATCTTGAAAGAAGTCTTCCTTTCCTTTGTGAAATCAATCTTACTTACACTACAACATCATAATCTCTTTCTTCTTCTAAAAGAGAAAAACAGAATTTTTTTTTTTCTATTAGGAACACACAAAATTTTTCTTTTTAATTACAATCTATAATGGTATGTCACAATGCTACTATAGGGTGAAGGTGTGTGTCCTCCCAAATTTCACAAGGTAAAACCTAAATCCTAACATGACAGTAATTGAAACTGGGGGACTCAGGCAAGTGATAAAATCATGAGGTCAGAGTCCTCATACATAGAATTCAGTTCAGTTCAGTTCAGTCGCTCAGTTGTGTCCGACTCTTTGCGACCCCATTAATCGCAGCACGCCAGGCCTCTGTATCCATCACCATCTCCCGGAGTTCACTCAGACTCACGACCATTGAGTCAATAATGCCATCCTGCCATCTTATTCTCTGTCGCCCTCTTCTCCTCCTGCGCCCAATCCCTCCCAGAATCAGAGTCTTTTCCAATGAGTCAACTCTTCACATGAGGTGGCCAAAGTACTGGAGCTTCAGCTTTAGCATCATTCCTTCCAAAGAAATCCCAGGGCTGATCTCCTTCAGAATGGACTGGTTGGATCTCCTAGCAGTTGAAGGGACTCTCAAGAGTCTCCTCCAACACCGCAGTTCAAAAGCATCAATTCTTCAGCACTCTGCCTTCTTCCCAGTCCAACTCTCACATCCATACATGACCACAGGAAAAACCATAGCCTTGACTAGATGGACCTTTGTCAGCAAACTAATGTCTCTGCTTTTGAATATGCTATCTAGGTTGGTCATAACTTCTCTTCCAAGGAGTAAGTGTCTTTTAATTTCATGGCTGCAGTCATCATCTGCAGTGATTTTGGAGCCCTAAAAAATAGTCTGACGCTGTTTCTACAGTTTCCCCATCTATTTCCCATAAGAGATGGGACCAGATGCCATGATCTTCGTTTTCTGATGTTGAGCTTTAAGCCAACTTTTTCACTCTCCTCTTTCACTTTCATCAAGAGGCTTTTTAGCTCCTCTTCACTTTCTGCCATAAGGGTGGTATCACCTGCATATCTGAGGTTACTGATATTTCTCCTGGCAATCTTGATTCCAGCTTGTGTATCTTCCAGTCCAGCGTTTCTCATGATGTACTCTGCATATAAGTTAAATAAGCAGGGTGACAATATACAGCCTTGACGTATTCCTTTTCCTATTTGAAACCAGTCTGTTGTTTCATGTCCAGTTTTAACTGTTGCTTCCTGACCTGCATACAGATTTCTCAAGAGGCAGGTTAGGTGGTCTGATATTCTCATCTCTTTCAGAATTTTCCACAGTTTATTGTGATCCACACAGTCAAAGGCTTTGGCATAGTCAATAAAGCAGAAATAGATGTTTTTCTGGAACTCTCTTGCTTTTTCAAAGATCCAGCAGATGTTGGCAATTTGATTTTTGGTTCCTTTGCCTTTTCTAAAACAAGCTTGAACATCAGGGGGTTCACGGTTCATGTATTGCTGACGTCTGACTTGGAGAATTTTGAGCATAATTTTACTAGCATGTGAGATGAGTGCAATTGTGCGGTAGTCTGAGCATTCTTTGGCATTGCCTTTCTTTGGAATTGGAAAGAAAACTGACCTTTTCCAGTCCTGTGGCCACTGCTGAGTTTTCCAAATTTGCTGGCATACTGAGTGCAGCACTTTCACAGCATCATCTTTCAGGATTTGAAAGAGCTCAACTTGAATTCCATCACCTCCACTAGCTTTGTTCGTAGTGATGCTTTCTAAGGCCCACTTGACTTCACATTCCAAGATGTCTGGCTCTAGATGAGTGATCACATCATCATGATTATCTGGGTCATGAAGATCTTTTTTGTACAGTTCTTCTGTGTATTCTTGCCACCTCTTCTTAATATCTTCTGCTTCTGTTAGGTCCATACCATTTCTGTCCTTGATCGAGCCCATCTTTGCATGAAATGTTCCGTTGGTATCTCTAACTTTCTTGAAGAGATCTCTAGTCTTTCCCATTCTATTCTTTTCCTCTATTTCTTTGCATTGATTGCTGAAGAAGACTTTCTTACCTCTTCTTGCTATTCTTTGGAACTCTGTATTCGGATGTTATATCTTTCCTTTTCTCCTTTGCTTTTCACCTCTCTTCTTTTCACAGCTGTTTGTAAGGCCTCCCCAGACAGTCATTTTGCTTTTTTGCATTTCTTTTCCATGGGGATGGTCTTGATCTCTGTTTCCTCTACAATATCATGAACCTCATTCCATAGTTCAGCAGGCACTCTATCTATCAGATCTAGGCCCTTAAATCCATTTCTCACTTCCACTGTATAATCATAAGGGATTTGGTTTAGGTCATACCTGAATGGTCTAGCAGTTTTCCCTAGTTTCTTCAATTTGAGTCTGAATTTGGTAATAAGGAGTTCATGATCTGAGCCACAGTCAACTCCTGGTCTTATTTTTGTTGACTGTATAGAGCTTCCCCATCTTTGGCTGCAAAGAATATCAATCTGATTTCAGTGTGACCATCTGGTGACGTCAATATGTAGAGTCTTCTCCCTAGTACTCTTATAAAGCAGATTCTAAAGAGCCCCCTCAACTCTCTTCATCCAGAAGTGTGAGAAATAAACTACTGTTGTTTGTGAAGTCACACAGTTTATGATAGTTTCTTATAGCAGCTGAAATTGACTAAGACATACAATGTGGGCACAGTACTTTTACATGAACACCAGGATCTTTTTGCTAATAGAGATCAAACTCTCAAACCAAATCAAAGTTAATTGTGTTTGGCTTGTTCATTGGAATTGATATTGCAGATTTTGATAACAGAAGTATTTCAGCTTTGGCTTCATCTTGCTTTAGTTTCCTTTTTCTGTAATATGTGGTTTTTAAAGTAAATGCATTTTCAACAACAAATATGTAATATGTTTATAAAAAATTTTTAATTACACTAAGTGGTTAATAATATTTAAAGTTAAACATTATGAAGAGAGGCAGCAGTAGAGTAGAAATATAATTATTTCAGGCCCTCTGAGAAATAACTAAGGAAGGATTAGTAAATGAGATGCTAAACCTGTGACTAATTATTTCCTAATGCACTTTCATTAATTTAACATGATGAAATGATTAAATTTAAGAAACTTTGCATTGAAAAATCTGTTACTAAACTTGAAAACAAATTGATCCTATATTTTTCCAATGTTTTTCTTTGAAATTGAGGTTTGCGGTTTGCATTGAACCTATATATACTTACTTGGTCAAATTATTTCTTTTTTACTAACATGCTTCTCTACTCTAAACTTCCAAATTATCCAACCATCCATTCTTCATTTCTTCATTTGGTTTGTTGTTCAGGCAACTAGTACTTATTGTGTACTTAACATGTGCCATAGTGTGTACTGTTGTGCATCAGGTACTTGAGATAAGGCTTCTAATCCTAGTACTTCCTCCTGAACTCGGCTTTCTTTATTTTTCCAAAAAATACTTGATTGATGGCTGTTTTAATCAATATCCAAATCTTTCATGACTGACATTTGTAAATGGCAATCCCTAGGTTTGTATAGGTCTGTCTTACACAGCATCCTTAACTTGTTATAGACATGCTTCACTACAGCGCTAAGAAACCATATAATAAGTTTTCCATCTTTTCCTGTGTACTATTTGTTTTCTATTAAGTTAACTGGTTTTCTCAATTTTGTCAAAGTTGAATTTTGCCCTTTAGGGTACATTTGCATCTTGTTTAGAGACCTCTTCACCAATTTGTTTGGCTTTTAAAAATGATCAATGAAGTTATTGGCAAAATTCAAAAGAAGGACAAGATATGCATTTTATGGGAAAATACATGGAACCTTAATAAAATAATTATGCAGATTAGGTGACAATATGGAATGCTCTCTCCTGATAGAAGTATGCTTCAGCCTTGCCCCAGTTTCCAAGATTCACTCATGCAAAACCCTTAATGAAACTACCTCCATAAGAATTTGAATAGAGTTAGAAACAGTTCTTCTGTTCTGATTTCCTCACCTCCTACCCTATTATGCAAATAATCTAGTTACTCTGATTATGCACGAAACTGCTGGTTAAGTATAAGACTTGTGTTTAGATCTGTTCTGTATGCATCCTGATTAATCTTTATTCCAGATCTTTAGCCAATGCCTCTTCAAATTCAAAAATCTCCAGAATTTCCTCTTAAGTGTTTAACCTATTGCACTGTGGAGACTTCACAAATTGCTAAGTTAAAAATTATAATCTTTTCCCCAAGACGTTTCTTCTCATTTCTATAGAATTTCTCCCTCACACAACTGAAAACTTATATTAACTTTTACTCTTCAAATCCCTTCTTCTTGCCAACTGACATTATATGAAAATGAGAAAGCTCATTTTAATTCAGTTGATCATTTCTTTTTATCTCACTACTAGGATCTTATTTCTTTGACCTTGAATAATTTTTAATTGTGGTTCAATTCATATGCTGAATAACTAGACTCCTTTGTTTTGAGCCCATGATAGTTTCTGAATTCTGTGATCTTGATCTGATGTTTTAATCTCTCTTTATCTGTGCTAATGCTTTTAAAATAGCTATAGCAACAAAACCAATATCATGTTTCTTGGGAGGATTAAAGATGTTAATATATAAATAAATAATTTAAGCCAATGAGTGAAGTAGAGTAAAACTTTTTAAAAGTTATAGAACTTTTTGTGAAGATGGTGGAGGAATAGGACGGGGAGACCACTTTCTTCCCCACAAATTCATCGAAAGAACATTTAAACTCTGAGTAAGTTCCACAAAGCAACTTCTGAATGCCAGCAGAGGACATCAGGCACCCAGAAAAGCAGCCTATTGTCTTTGAAAGGAGGTAGGAAAAAATATAAAAGACAATAAAAGAGACAAAAGAGGTAGGTACGGAGCTCTGTCCCAGGAAGGGAGTCTTAAAAAGAGAAAAGTTTCCAAACACCAAGAAACACTCTCACTGCTGAGTCTGTGGCAAGCCTTGGAAGCACAGAGGCAACATAACAGGGAGGAAAAATAAATAAATAATTAAACCCACAGATTACAAGCCCAACGGTAATTCCCCCAGCAGAGAGGCAGCTAGGACGCCTGCACCTGCCACTAGCAGGCAGGGCTGGGCAGGGAGGCACGGGCTGCAGTGCTTAGAGTAAGGATCTGGGCTGAAGCCCTGAGGGCAATCTGAGTGAACAACTAATTTGGGCTAGCAAACGAGACTGTGGGATAGCTATCACACAAAAAGCCCTAAGACACTGCCAGGCCTGGGCACAGAACAAAGGACTGAACAGAACCAGGCGGCTGCAGACCATCCCCCTCAGGTGACAGGCAGCCAGAGCCGGAAGGGGGCAATCACAGCCCCAGAGAGACATTATCTACCAAACTGCAAGCAGGCTTCTTTGCTAACTAAGACTTCCTGGGGTTCTGGACAGTCAATATCCGCCTGAGGAGGTGCACCGGTTGTACATTCAGAAAACTGAGCGGCAGGGACGAGGGAGGTGATAAAGTTGCAGCAATGGCGCTCACCAAACACCTCATCACCTGAGCTGCTTGGACCTTGGAAGGACGCAAAACGCAGCCCCAACCGAGTCTGCGCCTCTGAGGACTACCCGAGAGCCTGAACCTGAGTGGCTTAGACCTGGGAGGCACATGCAGCCCAGGGCCGGCCTCCGACGGTTCCGGCAGAGCAACCTAGAGCCTGAGCAGTGTGGGCAGGGAGGGCACACACGCCATGAGCAGGATCAGGCCCAGTGTGGCTGAGGCACTGCGAACACACGCCAGTGTTATTTGTTTGCACCGTCCCTCCCTCCCCACAGCGCGACTGAACAAGTGAGCCTAAAAATAGTGTCTACCACCACCCCCTTTGTGTCAGGGCAGAAATCAGACACTGAAGAGACCAGCAAACAGAAGAAGCTAAAACAGAGGGAACTGCCTTGGAAATGACAGGTGCAAACTATTAAAACCCTGTTGTTAGTACCGACTACATAGGAAGGGGCCTATAGATCTTGAGAAATACAAGCCAGACCAAGGAACTATTCAAAAATGAACTGACCCACAATGCCCACAACAACACCAGAGAAAGTCCTAGATATATTCTTACTATATATTTTTTTAATTTTTAAGTCCTCTATTACTCCTTTAATTTTCACTTTTATAACCTACTATTACTTTGCAGAAAAGACCCTATTTTTTAAAGCAAACTTCATATATATATATATATATTATAATTTTTGTGACTTTTTTCTTTCTTTTTTCTTTTCTTTACTATTGTATTTTTTAATTTTTATTTTTACTTTATTTTACTTTACAATACTGTATTGGTTTTGCCATACATTGACATGAATCCACCATGGGTGTACATGCGTTTCCAAAAATGAACCTCCCTCCCACCTCCCTCCCCATAACATCTCTCTGGGTCATCCCCGTGCACCAGCCCCAAGCATGCTGTATTCTGCACTGGACATAGACTGGCGATTCAATTCTTACATGATAGTATACATGTTATAATGCCATTCTCCCAAATCATCCCACCCTCTCCCTCTCCCTCTGAGTCCAAAAGTCCATTATACACATCTGTGTCTTTTTTGCTGTCTTGCATACAGGGTCGTCATTGGCATCTTTCTAAATTCCATATATATGTGTTAGTATACTGTATTGATGTTTTCTTTCTGGATTACTTCACTCTGTATAATCGGCTCCAGTTTCATCCATCTCATCAGAACTGATTCAAATGTATTCTTTTTAATGGCTGAGTAATACTCCATTGTGTATATGTACCACTGCTTTCTTATCCATTCATCTGCTGATGGACATCTAGGTTGTTTCCATGTCCTGGCTATTATAAACAGTGCTGCGATGAACATTGGGGTACATGTGTCTCTTTCAATTCTGGTTTCCTCGGTGTGTATGCCCAACAGTGGGATTGCTGGGTCATAAGGTAGTTCTATTTGCAATTTTTTAAGGAATCTCCACACTGTTCTCCATAGTGGCTGTACTAGTTTGCATTCCCACCAACAGTGTAGGAGGGTTCCCTTTTCTCCACACCCTCTCCAGCATTTATTGCTTGCAGATTTTTGGATCGCAGCCATTCTGACTGGTGTGAAGTGGTACCTCATTGTGGTTTTGGTTTGCATTTCTCTAATAATGAGTGATGTTGAGCATCTTTTCATGTGTTTGTTAGCCATCCATATGTCTTCTTTGGAGAAATGTATATTTAGTTCTTACTGGAAATAAAAGCAAAAATAAACAAATGGGATCTAATTAAAATTAAAAGCTTCTGCACAACAAAGGAAAATATAAGCAAGGTGAAAAGACAGCCTTATGAATGGGAGAAAATAATAGCAAATGAAGCAACTGACAAACAACTAATCTCAAAAATATACAAGCAACTTATGCAGCTCAATTCCAGAAAAATAAATGACCCAATCAAAAGATGGGCCAAAGAACTAAATATTGTATTTTTGAAATTCCAAAATCTACTCTGAATTTTTAATCTTAGCTCTTTGGTATTTGTTATCAATTTTGTACCTTTAAGAACCCAATCTTTAGTACCCATTTTTACTTGGAAGTGAGATTATTGGCTTGACTGCTCTCTCCTGCTTGGGACTCATGTTTTTCTCCACCAGGTTGCCACTGTCTCCTCTCTACCCTCTCTCTTCAATACCCAACTCTGTGAATCTCAGTGTGTTCCAGACGGTGGAGAACACTTAGGGAACTGATTACTGGCTGGATCTGTCTCGCTCCTTTTGATTCCCCCCTTTTATCCTCCTGGCCACCTCTGTCTCCTTCCTCCCTCTTCTCTTCTCTGTAAAAATCCGTGAACATCTCTGAGCAGTCCAGTTGTGGAGTGTACATACGGAAGTGATTGCTGGCTAGCTTGCTCTCTCCTCTATTGATTCCACTTCATCTCATTCTGGTCACCTCTGTCTCCTTCCTCCCTCTTCTCTTCTCTGTATAACTCTGTGAACATCTCTGAGCAGTCCAGTTGTGGAGCGCATATAAGGAAGTAATTACTGGCTAGCTTTCTCTCTTCTCTATTGATCCATCTCATCTCAATCAGGTCACCTCTAATTCCCTCCTCCCTCTTCTCTTCTCCATGTAACTCTGTGAACGTCTCTGGATGTCCCTCACTGTGGAGAAACTTTTCATCTTTAACCTAGACGTTTCATCAGTGGTGCTGTATAGAAGGAGAAGTCTTGAGACTACTGTAAGAATAAGACTGAAAACCAGAAGCAGGAGGCTTAAGTCCAAATCCTGAGAACACCAGAGAACTCCTGACTGCAGGGAGCATTAATTGACAGGAGCTCATCAAATGCCTCCATACCTACACTGAAACCAAGCACCACCCAGGGCCAACAAGTTCCAGAGCAAGATATACCACACAAATTCTCCAGCAACACAGGAACACAGCCCTGAGCTCCAATATTCAGGCTCCCCAAAGTAACTCCAAAACCATTGACACCTCATAACTCATTACTGGACACTTCGTTGCACTCTAGAGAGAAGAAATCCGGCTCCAGCCACCAGAACACCGACACAAGCTTTCCTAACCAAGAAACCTTGACAAGCCACCTGCACAACCCCACCCACAGCAAGGAAACTCCACAATAAAGAAAACTCCACAAACTGCCAGAATACAGAAAGGCCACTCCAAACGCAGCAATATAGTCAAGATGAAGAGACAAAGGAATACCCAGCAGGTAAAGGAATAGGAGAAATGCCCATGAAACCAGACAAAAGAGGAAGAGATAGGGAATCTACCTGATAAAGAATTCCAAATAATGATAGTGAAAATGATCCAAAATCTTGAAATTAAAATGGAATCACAGATAAATAGCCTGGATACAAGGATTGAAAAGATGCAAGAAAGGTTTAACAACGACCTAGAAGAAATAAAAAAGAGTCAACATATGATGAATAATGCAATAAATGAGATCAAAACACTCTGGAGGTAACAAATAGTAGAATAATGGAGGCAGAAGATAGGATTAGTGAAATAGAAGATAGAATGGTAGAAATAAATGAATCAGAGAGGGAAAAAGAAAAATGAATTAAAAGAAATGAGGACAATCCCAGAGACCTCCAGGACAGTGATAAACGCCCCAATATTCGAATCATAGGAGTCCCAGAAGAAGGCAAAAAGAAAGACCATGAGAAAATACTTGAGGAGATAACAGTTGAAAACTTCCCTAAAATGGGGAAAGAAATAATCACCCAAGTCCAAGAAACCCAGGGAGTCCCAAACAGGATAAACCCAAGGTGAAACACCCCAAGACACATATTAATCAAATTAGCAAAGATCAAACACAAAGAACAAATATTAAAAGCAGCAAGGGAAAAACAACAAAGAACACACAAGGGGATTCCCATAAGGATAACAGCTGATCTTTCAATAGAAACTCTTCAGGCCAGGAGGGAAGGCAGGACATACTTAAAGTGATGAAAGAAAATAACCTACAGACCAGACTACTGAACCCAGCAAGGGTCTCATTCAAATATGAAGGAGAAATCAAAAGTTTTACAGACAAGCAAAAGCTGAGAGACTGCAGCACCACCAAACCAGCTCTCCAACAAATGCTAAAGGATATTCTCTAGACAGGAAACACAAAAAGGATGTATAAACTTGAACCCAAAACAATAAAGTAAATGGCAATGGGATCATACTTATCAATAATTACCTTAAACGTAAATGGGGTGAATGCCCCAACCAAAAGACAAAGCCT
Organism: Capricornis sumatraensis; assembly: GCF_032405125.1. NCBI lineage: Eukaryota > Metazoa > Chordata > Mammalia > Artiodactyla > Bovidae > Capricornis > Capricornis sumatraensis. The sequence goes on from NC_091069.1 coordinate 115,386,571, forward strand.
GGCTGAATGGATACAAAAACAAGACCCCTATATATGTTGTCTACAAGAGACCCACCTCAAAACAGGGGACACATACAGACTGAAAATGAAGAGCTGGGAAAAGATATTCCACGCAAATAGAGACCAAAAGAAAGCAGGAGTAGCAATACTCATATCAGATAAAATAGTGTTTAAAACAAAGGCTGTGAAGAGAGACAAAGAAGGACACTACATAATGATCAAAGGCTCAATCCAAGAAGAAGATATAATAATCATAAATATAAATGCACCCAACATAGGAGCACCGTGATATGTAAGACAAATGCTAACAAGTATGAAAGGGGAAATTAACAATAACACAATAATAGTAGGAGACTTTAATACCCTACTCACACCTATGGATAGATCCACTAAACAGCAAATTAACAAGGAAACACAAACTTTAAACAATACAATATACCAGTTAGTCCTAATTGATATCTATAGGACATTTAACTCCAAAACCTTTTCACCTTTTTCTCAAGCGCACACAGAAACTTCTCCAGGATAGATCGCATCCTGGGCCTTAAATCTAGCCTTGGTAAATTCAAAAAAATTGAAATCATTCCAAGCATCTTTTCTGACCACAATGCAGTAAGATTAGATGTCAATTACAGGAGAAAAACTATTAAAAATTCCAACATATGGAGGCTGAACAACACGCTGCTGAATAACCAACAAATCACAGAAGAAATCAAAATATGCATAGAAATGAATGAAAAAGAAAACACAACAACCCAAAACCTGTGGGACACTGTAAAAACAGTGCTAAGGGGAAAGTTCATAGCAATACAGGCATGCCTCAAGAAACAAGAAAAAAGTCAAATAAATAACCTAACTCTACACCTAAAGCAACTAGAAAAGGAAGAAATGGAGAACCCCAGGGTTAGCAGAAGGAAAGAAATCTTAAAAATTAGGGCAGAAATAAATGCAAAAGAAACAAAAGAGATCATAACAAAAATCAACAAGGCCAAAAGCTGGTTCTTTGAAAGGATAAATAAAATTGACAAACCATTAGCTAGACTCATCAAGAAACAAAGGGAGAAAAATCATATCAATAAAATTAGAAATGAAAATGGAGAGATCACAACAAACAACACAGAAATACAAAAGATCAGAAGAGACTACTATCAACAATTATATGCCAATAAAATGGACAACGTGGAAGAAATGGGCAAATTCTTAGAAAAGTACAACTTTCCAAAACTGAACCAGGAAGAAATAGAAAATCTTAACAGACACATCACAAGCACGGAAATTGAAACTGTAATCAGAAATCTTCCAGCAAACAAAAGCCCAGGTCCAGACGGCTTCACAGCTGAATTCTACCAAAAATTTCGAGAAGAGCTAACACCTATCCTACTCAAACTCTTCTGGAAAATTTCAGAGGAAGGCAAACTTCCAAACTCATTCTATGAGGCCACTATCACCCTAATACCAAAACCTGACAAAGATCCCACAAAAAAAGAAAACTACAGGCCAGTATCACTGATGAACATAGATGCAAAAATCCTTAACAAAATTCTAGCAATCAGAATCTCACAACACATTAAAAAGATCATACACCATGACCAAGTGGGCTTTATCCTAGAGATGCAAGGATTCTTCAATATCTGCAAATCAGTCAATGTATTACACCACATTAACAAATTGAAAAATAAAAGCCATATGCTTATCTCAATAGATGCAGAGAAAGCTTTTGACAAAATTCAACATCCATTTATGATAATAACTCTCCAGAAAGCAGGAAGAGAAGGAATATACCTCAACATAATAAAAGCTATCTATGACAAACCCACAGCAAACATTATCCTCAATGGTGAAAAACTGAAAGCATTTCCCCTAAAGTCAGGAACAAGACAAGGGTGCCCACTTTCACCATTATGATTCAACATAGTTTTGGAAGTTTTGGCCACGACAAGAGAGCAGAAAAAGAAATCAAAGGAATCCAATTTGGAAAAGAGGAAGCAAAACTCTCACTGTTTCCAGATGACATGATCCTCTACATAGGAAACCCTAAAGACTCCACCAGAAAATTACTAGAGCAAATCAACAAATATAGTAAACTTGCAGGATATAAAATCAACACACAGAAATCCCTTGCATTCCTAGACACTAATAATGAAAAAATAGAAAGAGAAATTAAGGAAACAATTCCATTCACCATTGCAACGAAAAGAATAAAATACTTAGGAATATATCTACCTAAAGAAACTAAAGACCTATATATAGAAAACTATAAATCACTGGTGAAAGAAATCAAAGAGGACACTAATAGATGGAAAAATATACCATGTTCATGGATCAGAAGAATCAATATAGTGAAAAAGAGCATACGACCCAAAGCAATATATAGATTTAATGCAATCCCTATCAAGCTACTAACAGTATTTTTCACAGAGCTAAAATAAATAATTTCATAATTTTTATGGGAATACAAAAAAAAAACACTCGAATAGCAAAAACTATCTTGAGAAAGAATAATGGAACTGGAGGAATCAACTTGCCTGACTTCAGGCTCTACTACAAAGCCACAGTCATCAAGACAGTATGGTACTGGCACAAAGACAGAAATATAGATCAATGGAACAAAATAGAAAGCCCAGAGATAAATCCACACACCTATGGACACCTGATATTTGACAAAGGAGGCAAGAATATACAATGGAGAAAAGACAATCTCTTTAACAAGTGGTGCTGGGAAAACTGGTCAACCACTTGTAATAGAATGAAACTAGAACACTTTCTAACACCATACACAAAAATAAACTCAAAATGGATTAAAGATCTAAACGTAAGACCAGAAACTATAAAACTCCTAGAGGAGAACATAGGCAAAACACTCTCTGACATAAATCACAGCAGAATCCTCTATGATCCCTCTCCAAGAATATTGGAGATAAAAGCAAAAATGAACAAATGAGACCTAATTAAAATTAAAAGCTTCTGCACAACAAAGGAAACTATAAGCAAGGTGAAAAGACAGCCTTTGGAATGGGAGAGATTAATAGCAATTGAAGCAACTGACAAAGAATTAATCTCAAAAATATACAAGCAACTCCTGCAGGTCAATTCCAGAAAAATAAATGACCCAATTAAAAAATGGGCCAAAGAAGTAAATAGACATTTCTCCAAAGAAGACATACCAGATGGCTAACGAACACCTGAAAAGATGCTCAACATCACTCATCAGAGAAATGCAAATCAGAACCACAATGAGGTACCATTTCATGCCAGTCACAATGGCTGCGATCCAAAAGTCTACAAGCAATAAATGCTGGAGAGGGTGTGGAGAAAAGGGAACCCTCCTACACTGTTGGTGGGAATGCAAACTAGTACAGCCACTTTGGAGAACAGTGTGGAGATTCCTTAAAAAACTGCAAATAGAACTTCCTTATGACCCAGCAATCCCACTGCTGGGCATACACACTGGGGAAACCAGAATTGAAAGAGACACATGTACCCCAATATTCATCGCAGCATTGTTTATAATAGCCAGGACATGGAAACAACCTATATGTCCATCAGCAGACTAATGGATAAGAAAACAGTGGTACATATACACAATGGATTGTTACTCAGCCATTAAAAATAATATATTTGAATCAGTTCTAATGAGGTGGATGAAACTGGAGCCTATTATACAGAGTGAAGTAAGCCAGAAAGGAAAACACCAATACAGTATACTAATGCATATATATGGAATTTAGAAAGATGGTAACGATAACCCTGTATGGAAGACAGCAAAAGAGACACAGATGTATACAACAGTCTTTTGGACTCTGTGGGAGAGGGAGAAGGTGGGATGATTTGGGAGAATGGCATTGAAACATGTATAATATCATATATGAAACGAATTATCAGTCCAGGTTCGATGCATGATACAGGATGCTTGGGGCTGGTGCCCTGGGACAACCCAGAGGGATGGTACAGGGAGGGAGGAGAGAGGGGGGTTCAGGATGCGGAAAACATGTATACCTGTGGCAGATTCTTGTTGATGTATGGCAAAACCAATAAAATATTGTAAAGTAATTAACCTCCAGTTAAAATAATTAAATTTATATTTTTTAAAAAAGAAAAGAACAATGAAAAAAAAATTAGTTATAGTGACATCTTAACAGATTTATTGAACTTTAGGTTTTTTTTTATTTTTCGCTTTGAACTTAACATGCACTTTTCCATATCAAATTCCTAAAACATTTCTCTAATTATATAATTTTTCTTTAAATTTTTTTTAACAATTTTTACATTGGCTACTGATGGGACTACAAAATCCTTCATGAGTTTCCAAGGATTAGCTATAGTCATCCTTCCAACTCTCCTGTGGTCAAGTACATATGGCAGATTCAAGTACTCATTTCATAAAATTAATATGTCATTGTAAGTTTTTCTTTCTTAATCATATGTATTATAACTAAATTAATTCATGGATATATGCATACACACTTTTAGGTTTTGGTGATAAAAAGTACATTCAATTCAGTTCAGTCACTCAGTCGTGTACAACTTTTTGCAACCCCATGAACTGCAGTACGCCAGCCTCCCCGTCCATCACCAACTCCCGGAGGCCACCCAAATCCATTTCCACTGTGTCGATGATGCCATCCAACCATCTCTTCCTCTTTCATCCCCTTCTCCTCCTGCCCTCAATCTTTCCCAGCATCAGGGTCTTTTCAAATGAATCAGCTCTCTGCATTAGGTGGCCAAAGTATTGGAGTTTCAGCTTCAACATCAGTCCCTCCAATGAACATCCAGGACTGATCTCCTTTAGGATGGACTGCTTGGATCTCCTTGCAGTCCAAGGGACTCTCATGAGTATTCTCCAACAACACAGTTCAAAAGCACAGTTCAAAAAAGTGCGTTCCGGAAAGTAAATTTAAAGTATTTTAAATGAAAATTGCAAATGAATAGAGAATTCAAGAGGCCAATAATGATAACGATATAAAACCTGTATGAAAGTGAAAGTTGCTCAGTCATGTCCGACTGTTTACAACCCCATGGACTCTACCGTCCATGACATTCTCCAGGCCAGAATATTGAAGTGGATAGCCTTTCCCTTCTCCAGGGGATTTTCCCAACACAGGGAAAGAACTGAGGTCTTCCACTTTGCAGATGGATTCTTTACCAGCAGAGCCACAAGGGAAGCCCAAGAATACTGGAGTGGGTAGCCTATCCATTCTCCAGCAGATCTTCAAGACCAAGGAGTGGAACTGGGGTCTCCTACATTGCAGGCAGATTCTTTACCAACTGAGTTATCAGGGAAGCCACTGATATTCAAATCAAATTCTTAAAACATTTGTCTAATTATATAATATCCACATCACTGATATCAGGAAAAACCTGTATAGCTGTTTGTAATTCTCATTGTAATTGATTACATTGAAGATAATTATTTACAAGTGAAAATATATTTGTTTGATTTTTGTACCACCGTGAATGATATCCAAAAAACTGTGATGGTTTTGGTGATATAAACAAACATAGGCAAATGAAACCTCTGTAATTCATAGAATTAATCTATAAGTGATTTAAGATTATTAATTTTATAGATAAAAAAGTTTCTAACAATTCTGTAAAAGGTTGCATCATCAAAGTTAACCAGAAATTATCGATATTTTAAAAGTTTTAATAATATGCTTAAACTTTACTAATAAAGTATAGCTCCACATTTTTATGCATTGCAAAGTAAGACAATTTGATGGATATATAGCAGCCATGAAATTAAAAGATGCTTGCTCCTGGGAAGAAAAGTTATGACCAACCTAGACAGCATATTAAAAAGAAGAGACAGTACTTTGCCAACAAAGGTCCATCAAGTCAAAGCTATGGTTTTTACAATACTCATGTATGGATGAGAGATTTGGAATATAAAGAAAGCTGAGCACTGAAGAATTGATGCTTTTGAACTGTGGTATTGGAAAAGACTCTTGACAGTCTGTTGGACAGCAAGGAGATCCAACTAATCAACCCTAAAGGAAATCAGTCCTGAATATTCATTTCAGCTTCAACATCAGTCCCTCCAATGAACACCCAGGACTGATCTCCTTTAGGATGGACTGGTTGGATCGCTTTGCAGTCCAAGGGACTCTCATGAGTCTTCTCCAACACCACAGTTCAAAGGCACAGTTCAAAAAAGTGCATTCCTGAAAGTAAATTTAAAGTATTTTAAATGAAAATTGCAAATGAGTGGAGAATTCAAGACTCCAATAATGATAACAATGTATGAAAGTGAAAGTTTGTCAGTCATGAGCAACTCAGCATTCAGCAACTGATGCTGAAACTCCAGTACTTTGGCCACCTGATGCGAAGAACTGACTCATTAGAAAAGATCCTGATGCTGGGAAAGATTGAGGGCAGGAGGAGAAGGGGACGACAGAGGATGAGATGGTTGGATGGCATCACCAACTCAATGGACACGAGTTTGAATAAATGCTGGGAGTTGGTGATGGACAGGGAGGCCTGGTATGCTGCAGTCCATGGGGTCACAAAGAGTTGGACACAACTGAGCAACTGAACTGAACTGAAAGAGGGACAAATACATGAATAATAATATGATAAAGTCAGTATTTATGTGCTAAGTCACTTCAATCATGTCCACCTTTTTGTGACCTTATGGACCATAACCTGCCAAGCTCCTCTGTCAATGGGATTCTCCTGGCAACAATACTGGAATGGGTTGCCATGTGGATTCCCTCCAGAAAATCTTCCCAATGCAGGGATCAAACCCACATCCGTTATGCCTCCTCAACTGGCAAGTGAATTTATTACCAAAATGCCATCTACAGTAAAATATTCATTGTTGAATGTAGGCTGCATATTGTTACCTGTGAGGTTGCTATAAATGTTTTCCAGTTTTCTTATGTTTGACCACTTTCACAATAAAATGTTAGAAAAAGCAGTACTTCTGTAATCTATAGAGAACATTAGTGACTGTAATTCAGTTGCTTCAAAAGAAGAAAATTCTTTTTATCCATAAGAATCCATGTGGCAAAACATTTTTAGGAAAAGTTGGGTTTATATGAAGTTTGTCTGAATGAAACTGATTTTAAAATCTTCATTATCAAGAACAATAATGTGAGTTGTATCTGTAGGTTTTTGGACCAGGACTATACTCTCTGTCCCAGCAACAGCCAATTCATAGGCCAGTCATGAAGCTTGGATGACAATGGAGGAGAAGAGGTAGCAGTCAGCCTTTCTCTGGTAAATTTTGTTGGAAACCACGACAAAACAGCAGAAGAGAATCCATTAGCATGGGGGTAGATTTAAAGTAAAGAAAAATCCAAGGATAGTCCATGGCAGCAAACAGCCAGACCTTCCATGGGGGAGCTTACAGTTTCGACATGGAAAACATAATCATTAAAAATACTAACTATATAAATACAGTGACAGGTAGTGTTCAGTGAGATGAGAGAAAATTGAAGCTTTTATATAAGAGTAAAATTTTTTGTTGCTGCTATTTTTCAGTCGCCAAGTTGTCTGACTCTTCACGACCCCATGGACTGCAGCATGCCAGGCATTCCTGTCCCTCACCATTTCCTGGAGTTTTCTCAAGTTTATGTCCATTGAATTTGTGATGTCATCCAACTATCTCATTCTGTCACCCTGTTCTTTCCCAGCATCAGCGTCTTTTCCAATGAGTCAGTTCGCATCAGATGCTCAAAGTATTGGAGCCTCAGTATCAGTCCTTCCAAAGAGCATTTAGTGTTGATTTCCTTTAAGATTAACTGGTTTGATCTCCTTGCTGTCCAAGGGATGTTCAAGAGTAAAACAGAGAACATCAAATTAGATTAGGACTTCAAAAGAGGTCTCAATGAAAAAATAATTTGCCCCTAGACTCTGCTAGTGGGTAATTTAGGGCATCAAATTTCTCCTGCTGCTCATTTGTGCCAAAAGCAGTGGATAATTCTGGGACTTTTTGTCTCCACCTCCTCATCTCCACTTTGTATTTTTCTCACTGGACAAAGTTTTCAACAACCCACCCAAGTTTCAGAATTACTTAAATATATACAGTACAATAAATTTATAAAGCAACTAGGCACAAAACTACTGATCAAATTGTTTTTTCTAATACAATTGGAATTTTCAGTTCTTTCTGTATCCAAGTTTTGCTTAAGTTCCTGTGTCCACATAGTATGAATTAATAAGAATATTGGGATAGTTGCATTCGTTAAAGCTAAGAAATGGGGCTGAACCATTTTTATGTTGACGGCTTTAAAAAGCTCCAACTATCTAAATACTTAAAGACACAACTTTTAAGTGTTTGAAATGTTTTCTTTTGAGGAGCGGACATGCATCACAAATGTTAAGACTGATATCCTTGTATTTGCATAATGTGCTAAAAAACACTCCTAAAACCACATCACCCGAACACAATGTAATACATGCTTTGTAAACGACTTTTTACAGACGCATTTAGTTTTTGTTACACCCTTTGGGGAGTTAACTGAGAAAGTGTTCATGTAACACTCTCAAATGTTTGGGATACATTTTTTAGAAATTAATATCTTATTGGCATATGTATCCTATTACCTCATATGCTTTTTTGCCTGAAACTTCATGATATTTTCAGGGGGAAAAACAGGAAAGAGTAGCCTATCAGCTATGTAAAAGCAAACTGCTTAGTGTTATGAATTCAGGCAAGAACTCTCACAGCATGTCTTAAGAGTGAACTGTATCCCAAAGGAACAAAATACTTGCTGGATTCAAACAATATGGTGAGGGGTAGGGTGGACTAGGAAATAAAAACCAATGACTTTGTCATATTGAAAATACTGAATAAAAGTCAGAAATATAAAGACAAAGAGGAGAAGGGTTTCTTGAGCTCTTTTTGTCAGTGAAATCTATGCATTCCAACATTTTTTTTCTTCTGACAGCAAATATTTTTGCACTACACGTTACAGAGCCAGAGAAGAAGATAACTAACTCTTTATATGTGCAAATTCCTAAAACATGGATCAAGTCCAGTCCTTCTTTGTGAGGCTTTTGTTATCATGAAAGGATTTCAACTCACTTGTATTTCTCTTGCAATAAAAGTAACTTTTGTGAACTCTCTTTCCTCTCCTCTGGAGGAATGTGCACAGTTTGGTATATCTTGAATAATCACGTATGTGTATTGGTAGACATATTCCCCTTTAAATTTGCCATATGCTGATAGCTTGCTCTCTTGGCATCAAATAAAAATAGAAACAGATTTCAATCTGAACTTCAATATAGTTGGCTAGAAAACTGAAATACAAATGAATTTAATTAAGCACAAAGGCAATGATTGGAAGACATTTTAGACATGGAGGTTAAATACTTCCAGCTATTATAATTCTCAGCTCATGTGAATAACAGCTATTACAATTATTAACTAATAGCTGTAAAATCAGGAACATGAATGATTCAAGTCATTTTCTCCAACATACAATGTATGAAAGAAAAATTTGGCAGTCTCTGATGGGTAATTGACCATTAGCAAATGACAGAACAAAAGAGGAATCTAAACTTTCACAAAGACAATTAAAAAGAGAATCAAGATTACAGAAAAACAATAAAAATCAGTGGTACAATTCCTGTTTACTGTTTACAAAGTATTTTTGCAAGCAAAGTCTCAATTTTCAAGAAAAATAAAAATTCATACTGTTTCCTACTTCAGATACTAAATAGATACTAAATATTTTTAATACGTTTTTAAATATCTCAATAGAAAAAGAGCAAGTTCATTAGAGATGCTGAAGTTGGTGATGGACAGGGAAGCCTGGCATGCTACAGTCCATGGGGTCACAAAGAGTTGGCCATGACTGAGCAACTGAACTGAAAAACTTCACCAAGTCTTGATGACTGGATGTGTTAATACTTCTTGTGGCAGGATGGAGAAAGGGGCTCCAGATGAAACCAGTATTATGATTTTCACTAAATAATGTTTCAAACCTGGGAGGAAAATGGGGTTATTAGATAGCATGCCCTAGTTTTTACCTCCAACAAGTTTATGTAGATTTTTAAATTCCCAGACAGAGTCAGAAAAACAGACAGAAACAAGAGGAATGTGGCAATGACTTTTAACAGTGCTTAGCCACTGAAGATTTCCTGACTTGGAATGAAAGACAGTTTATAATCCTCCAACAACTCGTTGGACTTCTGATTAGGCCAGTGATGTGCTCTAACTGTCTTAAATGGCTTATGAAAATTAAATACTGTGGAATTTTTAAAGTCAGTTGGTAGCTTGAAAAAGGTCATGGTAGATGTATTTATACCATAGAAATTGTGAAATACTAAAAATTAGGGTCTTTTCTTTTGTAGAGATACAATTTGTTACCAAACCACACCTGTGTACCTTGAAGAGTAGTCTGAAGAGTAATATGGACACCTCCATTCTTAACACAGAGCTAAACTATTGACTTTTCATTACATTTAAGGGGTTCACTACTTATTGTGATGTGGGTAAAACTTTCCAACAATAGCTAATGAGCACACTTGTTGAGTTTTCAATCACTGTTTAAGAAGTCATCAATAATAGTAATAAAAGTGGCCATCCTTATCTTGTTCTTGATCTTAGAGGAAAGGCTGTCAGTTTTTCACCATTGAGAATGATGTTTGCTGTGGGTTTGTTGTATATGGCCTTTATCACATTGAGATAGGTTCAACAGAGGACAACATGGTTGGATAGCATTACTGATTCAATAGACATGAGTCTGAGCAAGCTCTTGGAGATAGTGAAGGACAGGGAAGCCTGTTGTACTGCTGTCCATGGGGTAGCAAAAAGTTTGACATGACTTCTCGACTAAACAAGATTCCCTCTATGCCCTCTTTCTGGAGAGTTTATAAAAACTGGGTGTCGAATTTTGTCAAAAGGTTTTTTTTTTTTTTTTTCCTGCGTCTTTTTAGATGATCATATGGTTTTTATTCTTTAATTTGCTAATATGATGTATTACATTGATTGCTTTGCATATATTGAATCTGGCAACCCTGGGATAAATACCACTCAATCATGGTGAATGATCCTTTTGATGTGTTGTTGGATTCTCTTTGCTAATATTTTGCTGAGGATTTTTGTGCCTATGTTCAGCAACAATCTTGGTCTGCAATTTTCTTTTTAGTGATATCTTTATTTAGTTTTGGCATCAGGGTGATGGTGGTCTTATAGAGTTAGTTTGAGAGTTTTCCTCCCTCTGCAATTTTACGGAAGAATTTGAGAAGGATAGATGCTAGTTCTTCTCTAAATGCTTGATAGAAATCACCTGTGAAGCCATCTGGTCATGGACTTTGGTTTGGTGGAAAAATTTTGATCACAGTTGCACTTTCATTACTTGTGCTTGGTCTATTTATATTTTCTATTTCTTTCTGGTTCAGTCTTAAAAGGTTGTACTTTTCTAAAGAGTTGTCCGTTTCTTCCATATTGTCCATTTTACTGTCATAGAGTTGTGTGTAATACTCTCTTATAATCCGCTGTATTTCTTCAGTGTCAGTTGCAACTTTTCCTTCTCTAATTTCATCGACTTGAGTCCTCTCTTGTTTTCTTGATAAGTCTTGCTAAAGGTTTATCAATTTTGTGTATCTTCTCAAAGAACCATCTTTTAGTTTTATTGATCTTTGCTATTCCTTTCTTCATTTCCATTTCACTTGTTTCTGCTCAGATCTTTATGATTTCCTTTCTTCTACTAACTTTGGGTTTTGTTTATTCTTCTTTTCCTAGTTGCTTTAGGTATAAGATTTCTTGCCTCTTGAGGTGGGATTGTATTGCTATAAACTTTCCTCTTAGAACTGCTTTTGTTGGATCCCATAGGTTTCAGGTCATCATGGTTTCCTTGTCACTTGTTTCTAGGTATTTTTTGATTTCCTCTTTGATTTCTTCAGTGATCCATTGGCTATTTAGTACATACTGTTTAGCCTCCATGTGTTTGGCTTTTTTTACAGTTTTTTTTTTTAATCTTTTTCTAAAATTTATTATTTTTTAAAATTGATTATTTTTTTAACTGGATGCTAATTACTTTACAATATCATGGTGGGTTTTGACATTGACATGAAACCAGCCATGGTACAGTTTTTGTCTTAAAATTGATTTCAGTATCATAGCACTGATATGATATGATGATATAAGAAAATTTCAATTTTGTTAAATTTACTGAAGTTTGATTTGTGACCCAAGATGTGATCTATCCTGGAGAATGTTCTGTGTACGCTTGAGAAGAAAGTATATTTTGCTGCTTTTGGATGGAATGTCTATAAATGTCAGTTAAGTCTATTTGGTCTAATGTAACATTTAAAGCTTATGTTTCCTTATTAATTTTCTCTCTGAAGTGTCTGTCTATTGGTGTAAGTGGGGTGTTAAAGTCCTCCACTAATACTGAGTTATTGTTGATTTTCCCTATTATGGCTGTTAGCATTTGCTTTATGTAGTGTGGTGCTCCTATGTTGGGTGTATAAATATTTACAATTGCTCTATCTTCTTCTTGGATTGATCCTTTGATCACTATATAGTGTTTTTCATTGTCTCTTGTAACAGCCTTTTATTTTAAAGTCTATTTTATCTGATATGAGTGTTGCTAGTCCAGCTTTGTTTTCATTTCCATTCACATGGAATATCTTTTTCAAACTCCTCACTTTCAGTCTGTATGTGTCCCTAGGTTTGAAGTGGATTTCTTATAGACAGAATATATACAACACTATTATTCAGCATAGTTTGGAAGTTCTAGCCACAGCAATCAAAGAAGATAAAGAAATACAAGGAATTCAAATTGGAAAAGGAGAAGTAAAACTGTCACTGTTTGCAGATGACATGACACTATACATAGAAAATCCTAAAGATACCACCAGAAAACTACCAGGGCTAATTAATGAATTTAGTAAAGTTGTGGGATACAAAATTAATACACAGAAATTTCTTGCATTCCTGTACACTAACAATGGAGGATCAGAAGAGATATTAAGGAAACAATCTCATTCACCATTGCAACAAAAAGAATAAAATATCTAGGAATAAATCTACCTAAGGAGGCAAAAGACCTGTACTCAGAAAACAACAGGGTACTGATGAAATCAGACAACACAAACAGATGGAGAGACATACCATGTTCTTGGATTGGAAGAATCAATACTGTGAAAATGACTAAACTACCCAAAGCAATCTACAGATTCAATACAATCCCAATCAAATTACCAATGCAATTTGTCACAGAACTAGAGCAACAACAACAACAAAAAATCTTAAAATTTGTATTGAGACACAAAAGACCTCAAATAGTCAAAGCAGTCTTGCGAAAGAAAAATTAAACTGGAGGAATCATACTCTCTGACTTCAGACTACACGATAAAGCTACAGTAATCAGGCAATATGCTAGTGGCACAAAAACAAAAGTATAAATAAATGGAAGAGGACAGAAAGCCCAAAGGTAAACCCATACACCTATGGTTGCCTTATCTATGATGAAAGAGGCAAGAATACACAATGGAGAAAAAACAATCTCTTCAATAAGTAGTGCTGGGAAAACTGAAAGTGACATATATATATAATTGGAACACTAACACCATACACAAAAATAAACTTGAAATGAATTAAAGATCTAAATATAAGACTGGACACTATAAAATTCTTAGAGGAAAGCATGTGGAAAATACTCTTTGACATAAATCACAATGAGATCGTTTTCAGCCCACCTTCTAGAGTAATGAAAATAAAAACAAAAATAAAAAAGTGGGACCTAATTGAACTAAAAAGTTTTGCAGAGCAAAGAAAATGATAAAAAAAATAAAAAGACAACCCTCAGAATGGGAGAAAATATTTGCAGACAAATCTACTGATAAGGGATTAACCTCCAAAATATACAAACAGATCATGCAACTCAATACCAAAAAAACGAACAACCCAATCAAAAAAAAAAAAGATAGACAAACTAAATAGACATTTTTCCAAACAATTTATAGAGATGGCCAAGAGGCACATGAAATGATGCTAAACATCACTCATTATTAGAGAAATGCAATTCAAAACTACAATGAGATACTACCTCGTATTGGTGAGAATGGCCATCATCAAAAAATCTACAAATGATAATACTGGAGAGGGAATCGAGAAATGGGAACCCTCTTATACTGTTGGTGAGAATGTAAGTTGTTACAGTCACTAAGGAAAACAATATGGGCTTCCCTGGTGGCTCAGATGGAAAGAACCTGCCTTTAGGGCAGAAGACCTGGATTCAATCCCTGGGTTGGGAAGATCTCCTTGAGAAGGGAATGGTTACCCACTCCAGTAGTCTTGCCAAGAGAATTCCATGGACAAAGGAGTCTGGTGGGCTACAGTCCATAAGATCACAAAGAGTCAAACATGACTGAGCGACTGACACTTTAGCTGTGGAGAACAGTATAAAGGTTCCTCAAAAAGCTAAAAATAGAAATACCATATGACCCAACAATCCCATTTTTGGCACATACCCAGAGAAACCCATAATTCCAAAAGATACATGCACCCCATGTTTACTGCAACACTGTTCACAAAGGCCAGGACATGAAAGTAACCTCAATGTCCATCAGCAGAAGAATGGATAAAGAAGATGTAGTATATATATACAATGCAGTGACCAAAATGAATGAAAGAGTGCCATCTGCATAGATGGGGACAGACCTAGAGACTGTCATACACAATGAAGTAAGTAAGAAAGAGAAAAAACAGATATCATATGATATTGCTTATATGTGGAATCTAGAAAAATAATACAGATGAACTTACTTGCAAAGTTGCAATAGAGACACAAATGTAGAAAACATACTTATGGACACTAAGCAGGGCAAAGAATGAGTGGGATGATTTGGGAGATTGGTATTGACATTTATACACTACTATGTATAAAATAGATGACTAATGAGAACCCATTGCATAGCACAGGGAAAAATCCTACTCAGTGCTCTGTGGTGATATAAAAGGGAAGGAAACCTAGAAAAGAGGAGTTATATGTATACGTATAACTGATTCAATTTGCTGTACCATGGAAACTAACAGCATTATAAGTCAACTGTACACCTATAAAAATCTTTAAAAAGAACTCTACATAATCAATCAGCAATGAGGTTGGTTGGAAGAAACATTTCTTATAGACAATAGGATAGAATTCAAGATCAGTTTCTCAAAAGTGGATTAAGGGATGGCTACAAAGGCAAGAAGTCCACTGAGTCTCAACCTGGGGATCAGGGTGGTTTGTTTATCCTTACTGGACAAATTTAGCTTCCTAGACCTTTGGTGGCTTGCTGCCAGATTTAAAAGGAAATATAAACTGTCAAAATATGCATTTCCTTTACCTTTCATAATTCAAAGAATTCATTCTAGGAAATGATTAAATATTTGACAAGGAGAAACTTTCACAGGCATTCATCTAAGGGAAAGTAAAATAAGAATGTGTCTAAACAAAGTATACTTTTAAAATGGAGTGTTATACAGATACTGAAATACTGATGCAGATTTTTTTCCATTGACATAGAAATTTCTTAATATAATGTTCAGTCCAGTTCAGTCACTCAGTCATGTCTGTTTCTTTGTGACTCCATGGACTGCAGCACTCCAGGCTTCCCTGTCCATCACCAACTCCCGAAGATTGCTCAAACTCTTGTCCATTGAGTTGGTGATGCCATCCAACCATCTCATCCTCTGTCATTCAATTATCCTATTGCTTCAATATTTCCAAGCATCAAGGTCTTTTCAAATGAGCCAGTATTTCACATCAGGTGGCCAAAGTATTAGAAATCCCGCTTCAACATCAGTCTTTCTAATGAATATTCAGGACTAATCTCCTTTAGGATGGACTGGTTTGATCTCCTTGCAGTCCAAGAGACTCTGAGAGTCTTCTCCAACACCACAGTTCAAAAGCATCAATTCTTCAGTGATCAGCTTTCTTTAGGCTCTAATTCTCACATCCATGCATGACTGCTGGAAAAACCATAGCTTTGACTAGATGGACCTTTGTTGGCAAAGTAATGTTTCTGCTTGTTAATATGCTCTCTATGTTGGTTATAGTGTTTCTTCCAAGGAGCAAGTGAAAATTGAAGATGGTGGAGTAGAAGGACATGTACTTATCTTCTCCTGAAAGAACTTCAAAATTGCAACTCACTGCTGAACAACCTTAGACAGGAGAATGTTGGATCCCACCAAAAAATGATACCCAACGTCCAAGGGTGCCGGGAGCCAGTGTGAGGAACTCCGCCCATGGCAAAGGTCATGAGGAAGGAGGCTTCGGCATACACAAAGGCGGATTGAGCCTCAGGAAACCCCCTGTTCCTGAGCATCTACCCCCAAAACCAGAGTTTACCTACTTTACTGTTTTATGCTCTCACCTATACCCCTGACTTTATGGGGGGCTGACCCCCATTACCTCTCTCTGAGAAGGAGTTAACTTAGAGCTCCAAGTCAATAAAAATTCCTGGGCATGACAAGAGTGTTTCAACTTATGAACTCCTCTTAAGATTATCTAGCCTGCCTGTACAGGTTCGTCCAGCCACATGTGATTGTTTACAGCCTCCCAATCGTGAGAGGCGCGAGATGTTTTAGACTTGCTGAAGGCAGATTCTTTTGGGAAGTTGGAAATTGTTAGTATAGTGGGTTGGTTAGGAATTATATTGGTGAAGGGTTTTTCATTTGTTCTGCCAATAATTGCTGCTAATTCCCTGCCCTGGGTGTGACAAGGGCGTCTCATGTCAAACCTCTCTGCTGACAGACTAGCTTGTGTGACAACCTCTCAACCATAAACAGCACAGAGGGTTTGGAGTATCTTGAAAGTCTTAATTAGCATAGGGCTTTGCTCATTGTTGAATCAAAGATTGCCACCAGGTCTCCATATCCTTAGGCACCTGGGAATATATTAATCAATGTATTTGGAATATAAAAAAGGAAATATAGTAGTTTTTGATGTTAGCAATACTAGAACTTTTGAGTTAATGAATTTACTCTTTTGTTATAGATCACTGTACTTTGTTATAAATCACTGTGTCTTTGCTATGTAAAAATGTAACTTTATCACTATCTTAAGACTAAATAGATCTTAAGGGGAACATTGGTGAAGGGTTTTCATTTGTTGGGCTGATGTTTGCTGCTAAATCTCCATATTCCCTGCCCTTATAATGAATACAACTAGCATATAGGAGAAATAAGTATCAACCTTTAAGATTAATCATGTTAACCTTAGGTTAAATAAATTCCTTTCTTGATTGTAACCCATTACACCCTCACCCTATAGGAATGCAACTTTATTTGGAGGGTGGTGCCTGGTTTAAGAAAAGACACCCTTGGAAAAAATAAGTTTTTTGGTTATCAGAAAGAAAGGATCATAAAATATCAGCAGGCCTCATGGCCAGAAGATGATGTAAAACCCCTAAGACCTTTTTTTATACATTTACGTGAAGCACCTGATTTTGATAAAGGTCAGGCCTGCTGACCCTTGCGTGATTCTGTATTCATCCCTATGTATAACAAAAGGTATATAAGCAAATCTAAAAAATAAAGAAATCGGGTCAGTTTCTGGAAAGATTGATTCCCCCATGTCGTTCTTTCTTGCTCCCCGTTTTTCTGGCTGAATTACCATCTGGTACGTGGGTACTCACCAAGCCTGCTAATTTTGCCTGGGCTTCTAAGATTGGACCGGGGAGGCCTCAGTGCCTCCTCTCCTTCAGGAGAATGGAAAGATACCTGTGGCCTACATAGGTCGTGATTGGTATTCCACGTAAACCAAGTTATTCAGCATCTTTTTCTCTGCTAATTTTCTAATCTCTCTCTATCTGTAATTAAATAAGTTTTTCCCCACCTTTGAATTACCCTGGATCCACCGGGGCTGGACCCCAGACTAAGGGCAAAGGAGAAGCCGAAACAAGATGGGAGGAGAAGCAAAGTCACATTTATAATTAAATTCCAAACTCACCAGAGACACTCAGAGGGCTCAGACAAAACCTTGTGCACACAAGAACCCAGGCATCCCACAGAGACTGAGCCAGACCTGCCTTTGAGTGTTTGAGTGTCTCCTGCAGAGAGACACTGGGTCAGCAGTGACCTGCTTAGGGATAGGGACTCTGGCTACACAGACCTAGGACATGCAGCATGTGGCATAAGCCCTCTTGTAGGAGGTTGCCATTAGCCCTACCATAGAGGCGCCAAGCAGGTAACTTACAAACTTCAGAACAATTATAGCAAAGAAATTCTTGCACTGTTAAGAAAGTTCTGGGACCCACATCAGATTTCCCAACCTTGAGATCTGGCAAAGGACTGAGAACCCCCAGAGAATTTGTCTTTCAAGGCCAATGTGATTTGATTATAGAACTTCCACAGGACTGAGGAAACAGACTCTTGGAGGGCACAAACAAAATCTTGTGTGAACCAGAAGCCAGGAGGAAGGAGCACTGTCCCCACAAGAGACTGAGTCAGACTTGCCTGTGTCTGGGAGTCTCCAGTGGGCCAACAGTGGCCTGCTGTAGGGTCAGGGTCACCGAGTACAATAGTCCTGGTGTTCTGGCATAAGTCCTTTTGAAGGAGGTCTTCATTACCCTTACCATATTCTGGCCTCAGGCCAAAAAAAAAAAGGGAGGGAATAAAGCCCCACCCATCAACAGAAACTGTATTAAAGATTTACTGAGCATGGCCTACCCAGCAAAACAAGATCCAGATTCCCCACAGTCAGTTTCTCCCATTAGGAAGATTCCACAAGCCTCTTATTCATGAAGGGGCAGACAGAATGAAAACCACAGTCACAGAAACCTAACCAAGCTGATTACATAGATCACAGGCTTGTCTAACTCAATGAAACTATGAGCCACTCTGTGCTCAGTTCATTTCAGTAGTCATTCAGTCATGTCCAGCTCTTTGCAACCCCATGGACTGCAGCACGCCAGGCTTCCCTGTCCATCACCAATTCATGAAGATTGCTCAAACTCATGTCCATCGAGTTGGTGATGCCATCCAACCATCTCATCCTCTGTCATCTCCTTCTCCTCCTCCCATCAATCTTTCCCTGCATCAGGGTCTTCTCCAGTGACTCAGTCCTTTGCATCAGGTGGCCAAAGATTTGGAGTTTCAGCTTATTAGCATCACTCCTTCCAATGAATATTCAGGACTAATTTCCCTTAGGATTGACTGGTTTGATCTTCTTGCAGTCCAAGGGACTCTCAAGAGTCTTCTCCAACACCACAGTTCAAAAGCATCAGTTACTCAGCACTCAGATTTCTTTATAGTCCAAGTCTCACATCCATACATGACTATTGGAAAAACCATAGCTTCGACTAGACAGATCTTTGTTGGCAAAGTAATGTCTCCGCTTTTTAACATGCTGTCTAGGTTGGTCATAACTTTTCTTCCAAAGAGTAAGCGTCTTTTAATTTCATGGCTGCAGTCTCCATCTGCAGTGATTTTGGAGCCCCCCAAAAAAAGTCTGACACTGTTTCCACTGTTTCCCCATCTATTTGCCATGAAGTGATGGGGCCAGATGCCATGATCTTCGTTTTCTGAATGTTGAGCTTTAAGCCAACTTTTTCACTCTCCACTTTCACTTTCAAGAGTCTTTTGAGTTCCTCTTCACTTTCTGCCATAAGGGTGGTGTCATCTGCACATCTGAGGTTATTGATATTTCTCACAGCAATCTTGATTCCAGCTTTTGCTTCACCCAGCCTAGCATTTCTCATAATGTACTCTGCATACAAGTTAAATAAGCAGGGTGACAATATACAACCTTGACATACTCACTTCTCTATTTGGAACCAGTTCAGTTCAAAGTCCAGTTCTAACTATTGCTTTTTGATGTGCATACAAATCTTAGCAGGTCGGGTGGTGTGGTATTCCCATCTCTTTAAGAATTTTCCAGTTCATTGTAATCCACACAGTCAAAGGATTTGGTGCAGTCAATAAAGCAGAAGTAGATGTTTTTCTTGAACTCTCTTGCTTTTTTGATAATCCAATGGATGTTTGCAATTTGATCTCTGGTTCCTCTGCCTTTTCTAAATCCAGCTGGAGCATCTCGAAGCTCATGGTTCACATACTGTTGGAGCCTGGTTTGAAGAATTTTGAGTATTACTTTACTAGTGTGTGAGATGAGTGCAATTGTGTGATAGTTTGACCATTCTTTGGCATTGCCTTTCTTTGGGATGAAAACTGACCTTTTTCAGTCCTATGGCCACTGTTGAGTTTTCCAAATTTGCTGGCATATTGAGTGTAGCATTTTCACAGCATCATCTTTTAGGATTTGAGATAGCTCAACTGGAATTTCATCACCTCCACTAGCTTTGATCATGGTGATGCTTCTTAAGGCCCACTTGACTTCACATTTCAGGATGTCTGGCTCTAGGTGAGTGATCACACCATCATGGTTGTCTGGGTCATGAAGCCTTTTTTGTATAGTTCTTCTGTGTATTCTTGCCACCTCTTCTTAATATCTCCTGCTTTTCTTCGGTCCATATCATTTCTGTCCTTTATTGTGCCTATCTTAGCATGAAATGTTCCCTTGGTATCACTCATTTTCTTGAAGAGATCTCTAGTCTTTCCCATTCTATTGTTTTCCCCTATTTCTTTGCATAGATCACTGAGAAAGGCTCTCTTTTCTCTTCATGCCGTTCTTTGGAACTTTGCATGCAACTGGGTATAACTTTCCTTTTCTCCTATGCTTTTCACTTGTTTTCTTTTCACAGCTATTTGTAAGGCCTCATCAGACAACCATTTTGCCTTTTTGTGTTTCTTTTTCTTGGGGATGGTTTTGATACTGCCTCCTGTAAATGTCATGAATCTCCATCCGTAGTTCTTCAGGCACTCTATCAGATCTAATCTCGGGAATCTATTCATCACCTCCACTGTACAATCGTAAAACTGAAAGTCACTCAGTCATTGCCGACTCTTTGCCATCCCTTGGACTATACAGCCCATGGAATTCTCTAAGCCAGGATACTGGAGTGGGTAGCCTTTCTTTTCTCCAGGGGATCTTCTCTAACCAGGGATCAAACCCAGGTTTTTCCACTTTGCAGGCTGAGCCAGCATGGAAAAGCCCAATATTTTCAAGTAACAAAATGGTAGAGTTATGTGCACTCATTTTCTTCTGCAAGAACTCCAAAATTACAACTCGCTGCAGAACAATCATCTACAGGAGAATATTGCATCACACACACACACACACACACACACACACACACACACACACACACACAAACCCACATCCAGGGGCAAAGGAGAAGCCCCAGCAAAATAGTAGGGAGGCAAAATCACATTGAGCATCAAACCCCATACCCACCAGAGACTCTCAGAGAAACAAAACCTTGTGCACATGAGGAGACCTCACAGAGACTTAGACAGACCTGCCTTTGAGTTTTTGTGTTGCCTGCAGAGGTACAGGTCAGCAGTGGCCTGCTTCAGGGGCACAGGCTCTGGGTGCCACAGTCCTTGGTGTGGCATAAGCCCTCTTGAAGCAGGTTACCATTACCCACAATAAAGCTGCCAAGCAGATGATACACAAACTGTAGAACAATTACACCAAACAAATTATCACACTGTTCTGTGACCCACAACAGATTCCCCAACCTGGGGATCTGGCAAAGGGACTGAAAACCCCCAGGGAATTTGACCTTGGAGGCCAATGGGATTTAATTACAGAACTTCCATAGGACTGGTGAAACAGAGTTTTGGAGGGTACAAACAAAACATTGTGTGTACCAGGATCCAAAAGAGAGGAGCAGTGACCCCACAAGAGACTGATCCAGACTTCCTGAGGGTCCAGGAGTCTCGGGTGGAAGCGTGGGCTGGCAGTGGCCTGCTACAGAGTCAGGGGCACTGAGTGTGGTGTGTGCAGGGGACCTTTGGAAAGAGGTCACCATTATCTTCATTACTTCCACCATAATTTGGTCTCATGTCAAATAACAGGGAGGGAACTCATGCCCATCAACAGAAAATTGGATTAAAGATTTACTGAGCATGGCCCCATCCATCAGAACAAGATCCAGTTTCCCCCACAGTGAGTTTCTACCATCAGGAAGCTTCCATAAGCCTCTTATCCTTATAAGTCAGAGGGCAGACAGAATGAAAACCACAATCACAGAAAACTAATCAAAGTGATCACATGGACCACAGCCTTGTCTAACTTAATGAAACTTTGAGGGCTACTCCATTTCTTCTAAGGGATTCTTGCCCATAGTAGTAGATATAATGATCATCTGAGTTAAATTCACCCGTTCCAGTCCATTTCAGTTTGCTGATTCCTAAAAGGTCGATTTTCACTCTTACCATCTCCTGTTTGACTACTTTCAATTTACCCTGATTCATGTATCTAACATTCCAGGTTCTTATACAATATTGTTCTTTACAGTGTTGGACTTTACTTCCATCACCAGTCACATCCACAACTGGGCATTGTTTTTGCTTGGACTCCATCTCTTCATTCTTTTTGGAGTTATTTCTCTACTCTTCTCCAGTTCACTTTTCAGTGTCATATATTTTTGCCTTTTCATACTGCTTGTGGGGTTCTCAAGGCCAGAATACTGAAGTTGTTTGCCATTCCTTTCCCTGGTGGACCACAATTTGTCAGAACTCTCCACCATGACCCATCCATCTTGGGTGGCCCAACATGGCATGGCTCAAAGTTTCACTGAGTTAGAAAAGGCTGTGATCCATGTGATCAGCTTGATTAGTTTTCAGTGACTGTGGTTTTCAGTCTGTCTGCCCTTTGATGAAGAAGGGCAAGAGGCTTATGCAAATTTCCTGATGGGAGAGACTAACTGGGGGGAAAACTGGGTCTTGTTCATATATATATATATATATATATATATATATATATATATATATATATAATTCAGAAAAATTCTAGGAAAATATACATCAAAATGTTACCAGTGGTTATTTTGGAATGATGAAAATTTAATTGTTTTATTTCTAAATTTAGGTTTATATTTTAATGTTTTTGCAACTTTCTTTGCAGTGAAAAAGTTTTAACACTTTTATAACACTTTTTGTAACACTTTTAATACTTATGCAAATAGAATAATATTTTGGAAACATTAAATCAGTCAGTCTTCCACTTCCTCTGAAAGTTGTCAGCCTACAGTCAGGTTTTAGTATGGTCACAGGGTAGACCGAAACATCCCGAAAGAGAAGGAAATGACAAAATACCCAGTTAGACAAGAAAGTAAGAAAAGTAAGTCCTTATAATTCACAGAAGATTCTAGAAGTAGGAAGAAAGTAGAAAGATGGGAAGAAAGTATCCTTCATCCATATATACCACCCTAAGTTCACATTCAAATCTGTAAGTGTTAAATACATGAAAATATTATATTATAGGGGCTGTTGCCCTATTTCCTGTTTTGGACCATGACTGAATTATTGCAAAATACAAATGAAATAGTAATATCTGTCTCATGTCAATACTGGACACATCCCTCACAGCTCAGATGGTAAAGAACCTGCCTGCAGTGAGGTTCAACACCTGGATTGAGAAGATCCCCTTGAGAAGGGAATCCTACCTTTCTCTAGTGGGTACTACCCACTTCAGTATTTCTGCTTGAAGGAGTCCATGGACAAAGGAGCCTGGTGGGCTACAGTCCATGGGATCACAGAGTTGGACACAACTAGACAACTCACACACACACACACACACACACACAGGTCTCATGGTTAATTCTGCATGAAGTTATCTTTCCTTATTTCTGAGCTTGTTTTATGATGGATATTCTTGGCTTCTTGGTTTTAAGCTTATCTTATCTGGTTGTAAGTAGAAACGTTTTAAGGCAATGACTTATAATTTATGCCCTGTTGAAGCTGAAATAATCATCTAAGTTATATAGCTTGGGATTTTTTTTTATATATAAATTAAGGAGAAAATCTAGCATGTGTCATTCCAGATATTAACCTTTAGCCTTAGAAGCAAATGACTGCTTCTAATAATGATAATACATAAAATTTTTCATATGATGACAGAGAATGTGACACAGTTTAATTAATCAATTCATAAATTAAACAGTAATTTAATATGGGGTTTGAGTGCCTTTTAAAAAAGAATTAATTGCTTTAGCTTGACTTTCATTTCTTCACAGAGTGTGATTCTTTCTAATAAGAATTAAAAAAAAAAAAATCTGTTGCATGCCTTATGCACCTAGTTAGAGTTACTTAGAGAAGGAAACGGCAACCCACTCCAGTGTTCTTGCCTGGAGAATCCCAGGGATGGGGGAGCCTCGTGGGCTGCCATCTATGGGGTTGCACAGAGTCAGACACGACTGAAGCGACTTAGCAGCAGCAGCAGCAGCAGCAGCAGAGTTACTTAGGGCTGAAAAAAAAATATCGTCTAGCCATTAAAATATTCACAAGCTATGGGTTTTCAAACCAGAGGTTTGGAATTATTTGGGAATTAGTATGGAAGTCCTGTAGAGAGTGGATTTTTCCCCCCCACAAACTAAGTAAATGTGTTCAGGGAAATATGGAGGAAAAATAACTCATATGGGAAGGCAATGGACAAAAATCAGACTGCTACAACTCTTCATGTAAAAGTGTCTAATATGATAGCATTATAGTGACCTAGTTTATTTGACATTAAATTCAATTAAAGATTGAGTGCAAGCTTAGGGTTTCTTTTTAATTCTATCAGCAAATGATACTTTTAAAATTCATTTAAATTTAAAGATGTAAGCATGAGTTTTTATTTAATCATTTCCATATAAATCAGGATAAATGAAGGTTTGCTTTAACCCCAAAATCTCAGTAACTCAAGGTGCGTAATTTTATTTATGTTTGTAAAGACCACCATGCATTTGGGTGACTTATCTACTTGATACATCAGGATGCTTCACTCTTTTGATAGTGTCACCTGAACAATGGCCTCTACATTTAGTATCTTGGAGGATGGGGTAGGCAGAATAATTGCTCCCTGGGATTATCATTACTGCAGCCCAGGAGTGACACCCATCACGTCTTCTATTTTTACTGGTCATCACCCTATAACCTGCTAGAGATGTAGTTTCTCATATTGCCATGAAAGAAAGGATAATCAAACATTGTTTACTACCATTGTTCTCTATCACTCTACTAAATAAATATTTCTTTCCCCCTGTATTCATATCTGCTCACTGTATTTCACAACATTTTTTTCTTATTTAGTATTCGAAACTTCTTGAAATACATTATCAGTAAACTGGGCATTTGTGTTGTTAAGTCCCCATACTCAAGACAAAAATGGCTAATCAACTACCTGAGATATTGCTTGTTAGGTAGGTTTTCTTCGTATTGGATACAGCTACCTTTATCAAAGAAATGGAGCTAGAAAGTGAACCAAAACTGGAGAGCTATGTCTTTTGGAAAAATAATCCCATTTTTAGGTTAGAAGATGACATCATTAAAGGCTAAGAAACCTGACATAATCACCCATGTAGTAAGTGGCAGTTCTAAAACTCAAAATCAGAGCTTCCTGAATGTAAATTCAAATCATTTTCAAAAACGCTTATGAGTAGTCTTGCCTTGTGGATCTTGAAAATCCATCCCAAAAGTGTTTTAATAGTATATTTAGATTTAAAATGTTAAGCTCTTTTAGAATATTAAATTTTGATACATGTTTTCAATGGACATCAATAGTCATTCAGGTTCTTGCTACCCTTGTTATACTGAAATCTGAATAAACATTATTCAATAAATGAGACTGATGTTTTATGACTTATTTTATTCAAAAGCAACATTTTCAACTTGCAAAATATGTTATTCCTAAACCTTACTTTTAGTCTTGACCCCATCATCCCCAAATCAATGGCATAGTTTACATGGAAATGATTTTTATTAGCTTAAAGTGCAATCTTTAGGTTCAAAAGTTACATGGGAAAATACTTAGTTATTGAGGTGTGACTCATTTGGGAAGTCTTGGTTTTCTCATTTTAAAATCTACTGCAGGGGAAAAAAAAAAGATAGCTTCCTTCAACTTCTGGATGAAGAATGTATTGAGTTTCTCACGCTGCTGAAACTCTCTTGGGACAGTCAGCTTTTTGTTCCCTATGCTGTTTGATGCATGGAAGCCAGTGCTGGAAGCCAAACCATTTCTAAGACAAAGCTCAGTATTTTTTAAATAAACTGGGAGGTAGTGTCTTGCATCACTGTTATAGAGTGTTCAGTACAGCATTTACTAGAGCTTTATCTTAATTTATTCCTCTCCTCTGCATACATTTCTTTCCCTGCAGTTATAGGTAGTTACACTTTTAAAGAGAAAAACTGTAGTAGAGTTATGGTACTGAAATTTTGTTTCCCAATTTTGAAAGGTTTTTTTGTGTAGTTTTTGAGTAACATGTGCCAATGTCCTTACTTACCTGGGTATAAATTATGAATTTATCTGGCTATAGTCTTGTTAATTTAACTACAAAGGAAACATATATACTGGTATCAAAAAGTTTTGGTTCAATTTTTCTGATAATGCTATCATAGTAACAGTCTTCCTTTGTTTAGGAAATGCAGTTGAGACTGTGAAACTCTGCAGTTACAAATTAAGAAAAAATCAAAGACTCGGTGGTACAGAATCTACCTGCCAACGAAAGAGATGCAGGTTTGATCTCTTAGTGGGGAAGTTGCTCTGGAGAAGGAAACGGCAATACACCTTAGTATTTTTGCCTGGGAAATCCTGTGGGCAGAGGAACATGGCTGGTTACAGTCCATCAGGTTGCAAAAGAGTTGGACCCAACTCAACAACAGCAAAGCCAATGAAGCCAAACACATAGGTTAAGGAAAACTTGTGGATGAAAGATAAAGGAGGCAGAAGGCACACCAAAAATGTGTGGGAAGGGACTTCCCTGATGAGCCAGTGGCTCCAATGAAGGGGGCATGGGTTCAATCCCTAGTCAAAGATATAAGATTTTATATGACTTTGGGCAATGAAGCCGGTGGACAGCAACTACCATGCCACAAATAGAGGGTCCTTAAAACCTGGCGCCACCAAATAAACAAATAAAGATTTTCTTTCTTTCTTTCTTTCTCTCTCTCTCTTTTTTTTTTTTTTGTTAGGTATGGGGAAGAAAGAATACGACAGAATCAGAAAGTAAATCATGATGCAGTGAAATTGTCACACATCCAGAAGTTTGGAAAAGACCTTCTGTCCATATCCTAGGTGGAAAATGCAAACCCCTTTCTCACAAAGAATATGGTGAAGGAGTTAACTTTTGTATCCAATAGCCAAAGACATTGAATGGCGATTTCCTTTCCTCACTGACTTTTGCTTTTTGTACATTCTACATTTGGACTAGAGCAAATGTGTAAAATACAAACTCCAGGAGCTTAATAGATAGGTATAAGCTGCAGGGGGGTTCATCCCCGTGGATCAGTGGTAAAGAATCTGCCTGCAATGCAGGAGACAAACATTCATCCTTTGGTTGGGAAGATCCCCTGGAGGAGGGTATGGCAACCCACTCAAGTATTCTTGCTAGGGAAATCCCATCAACAGAGGAGCCTGGTGGGCTACAGTGCATGGGGTCACAAAGAGTTGGACATGATTGAAGTGACTAAGCACCCATGCAGGCACAAACTGCAGAGTTTGACATTTCTGTTGTGGTCATAATTGTAAAAAATCTTCAGTTTCACAGTGACTTAGAGATCTCTGATTATTTGCAAATGTAATGGTGGCTCAATAGGCATATCTTAATGCAAAAGTAGGAAGTCAAGAAACACCTGGAGTAACAGGTAAATTTGGGCTTGGAATGCAGAATGAAGCAGGGCAAAGACTAATAGAGTGTCGCCAAGAAAATGCACTGGTCATAGCAAACACCTTCTTCCAACAACACAAGAGAAGACTCTACACATGGACATCACCAGATGGTCAGCACTGAAATCAGATTGATTATATTCTTTGCAGCCAAAGATGGAGAAGCTCTCTACAGTCAACAAAAACAAGACAAGGAGCTGACTGTGGCTCAGATCATGAACTCCTTATTGCCAAATTCAGACTTAAATTGAAGAAAGTAGGGAAAACCGCTAGACCATTCAGGTATGACCTAAATCAAATCCTTTATGATGATACAGTGGAAGTGAGAAATAGATTTAAGGGCCTAGATCTGATAGATAGAGTGCCTGATGAACTATGCAATGAGGTTCATGACATTGTACAGGAGACAAGGATCAAGACCATCCCCATGGAAAAGAAATGCAAAAAAGCAAAATGACTGTCTGGGGAGGCCTTACAAATGGCTTTGAAAAGAAAAGAGGTGAAACGAAGGAGAAAAGGAAAGATAAAAGCATCTGAATGCAGAGTTCCAAAGAATAACAGGGAGAGATAAGAAAGCCTTCCTCTGCGATCAATGCAAAGAAATAGAGGAAAAGAACAGAATAGGAAAAACTAGAGATCTCTTCAAGAAAATTAGAGATACCAAGGGAACATTTCATGCAAAGATGGGCTCGATCAAGGACAGAAATGGTATGGACCTAACAGAAGCAGAAGATATTAAGAAGAGGTGGCAAGAATACACAGAAGAACTGTACAAAAAAGATCTTCATGACCCAGATAATCATGATGATGTGATCACTAATCTAGAGCCAGATATCTTGGAATGTGAAGTCAAGTGGGCCTTAGAAAGCATCACTACGAACAAAGCTAGTGGAGGTGATGGAATTCCAGTTGAGCTGTTTCAAACCCTGAAAGATGATGCTGTGAAAGTGCTGCCCTCAATATGCCAGCAAGTTTGGAAAACTCAGCAGTGGCCACAGGACTAGAAAAGTCAGTTTTCATTCCAATCCCAAAGAAAGAAAATGCCAAAGAATGCTCAAACTACCGCACAATTGCACTCATCTCACATGCTAGTAAAGTACTGCTCAAAATTCCCCAAGCCAAGCTTCAGCAATACGTGAACCGTGAATTCCCTGATGTTCAAGCTGGTTTTAGAAAAGGCAGAGGAGCCAGAGATCAAATTGCCAGCATCTTCTGGATCATTGAAAAAGCAAAAGAGTTCCAGAAAAACATCTATTTCTGCTTTATTGACTATGCCAAAGCCTTTGACTGTGTGGATCACAATAAACTGGAAAATTCTGAAAGAGATGGGAATAATAGACAACCTGACCTGCCTCTTGGGAAATCTGTATGCAGGCCAGGAAGCAACAGTTAGAACTGGACATGGAACAACAGACTGATTTCAAATAGGAAAAAGAATACGTCAAGGCTGTATATTGTCACCCTGCTTATTTAACGTCTATGCAGAGTACTACATGAGAAACGCTGGACTGGAAGATACACAAGCTGGAATCAAGATTGCCGGGAGAAATATCAATAACCTCAGATATGCAGATGACACCACCCTTATGGCAGAAAGTGAAGAGGAACTAAAAAGGCTCTTGAAGAAAGTGAAAGAGGAGAGTGAAAAAGTTGGCTTAAAGCTCAACATTCAGAAAACGAAGATCATGGCATCTAGTCCCATCACTTCATGGCAAACAGATGGGGAAACAGTGGAAACAGTGTCAGACTTTATTTTTGGGGCTCCAAAATCACTGCAGATGGTGACTGCAGCCATGAAATTAAAAGACGCTTACTCCTTGGAAGGAAAGTTATGACCAACCTAGATAGCATATTGAAAAGCAGAGACATTACTTTGCCGACTAAGGTCCATCTAGTTAAGGCTTTCCTGTTGTCATGTATGGATATAAGAGTTGGACTGTGAAGGCTGAGCACCAAAGAATTGATGCTTTTGAACTGTGGTGTTGGAGAAGACTCTTGAGAGTCCCTTCAACTGCAAGGAGATCCAACCTGTCCATTCTGAAGGAGATTGGCCCTGGGATTTCTTTGGAAGGAGTGATGCTAAAGCTGAAACTCCAGTACTTTGGCCACCTCATGCGAAGAGTTGACTCATTGGAAAAGACTCTGATGTTGGGAGGGATTGGGGGCAGGAGGAGAAGGGGACGACCGAGGATGAGATGGCTGGATGGCATCACTGACTAGACTGGATGTGAGTGTGAGTGAACTCTGGGAGGTGGTGATTGACAGGGAGGCCTGGTGTGCTGCGATTCATGGGGTCGCAAAGAGTCGGACATGACTGAGAGACTGAACGGAAGCTAATTTACTGGAAATTTCCCTGTAGTCCTTCCAGCCACTGGGTATACTAGCATATAGAAATAGTGTGGGTGGAGTAAATGATGCCACCCAGAAGAGGAAAACAAACCCAGTGCCAGATGTTGGAGGAAGAATAGAGCATATAAGATGTAGAGATGCAGGGGGTAAAAAAAGAAAAGCAAATGCAAACAGGCAGTGGCCCAAACAGAACTCAAATACTGAAAAGCAAAGACAGGAAGACATGTTACACCCACAGTGCCACTCTGACAGCTTTCAAACCCAGAATCCTGCTAAGGGAATTTGAAAAAGCTGATATCACATTTCTTAGCCTCACAACTCATCTGCAATTGGGCCAGGAATGTACTGAGCACCCAAATCTAGAACTGACAAACTCAGTTGAATCAGAATTCTGTGGGATAGATTGCTATGAAAGCTTGAGTTAGAAGAGCCTGACTGAATTTTATGGAAATTTTCACAAAGATTTTAACTGGCACTTAAAATCTTTGTGAAAATTTTGATAAAACTTGAGATTCCTAGCAGTTTGCAGTAGAAGTCAATGAACAAGCAAAAAGGGGCAGAAATGATACATGAGCAGAAACAATGACTAAGTAGACTTTAGGAAGTAAATAAAGATAGAATAGAATATGAGTTTGTCTCTTCAGAAATACCACATATTGACACCCAGTCTCCTGTATTACAGGTGGATTCTTCACTACTGAGCCAACAGGGAAGCCCTGGGTCTCATTATTACCTCACATATCTCCTGGACAGGGAGCTTTCGTGGTAGCTCAGATGGTAAGGAATCTGTGTTGCAGGAGATCAAGGTTCAATCTCTGGGTCAGAAAGATGCCCTGGAGAAGGGAGTGGCTACCCACTCCAGTATTCTTGCCTGGAGAATTCCATGGACAGAGGAGCCTAGAGGGCTATGGTCCATGGGGTCAAAGAGTCAGACATGACAGAGTGACATAACACACAACATCCCAGGCAGGGTGCTGCAGGAGCCACCAAACAACCAGTCCTCTCACACCTCTATGCCAAAAAAAAAAAAAAAAAAAAAGGCAAAAATTCAGAGAAAAGCCTATTTCTCCTAGCCAATGGAAAAGGGTAGCTAATAACAGAAAAACATTTTGGCAACTGCCCCTCTGAAGTGAAGTCGCTCAGTAGTGTCTGACTCTTTGCAATCCCTTGGACTGCAGCCTGCCAGGCTCCTCTGTCCATGGGATTTTCCAGGCAACAATACAGGAGTGGGCTGCCATTTCCTTCTCCAGGGTATCTTTCCAACCCAGGGATCAAACGCGGGTCTCCTGCATTTTAGGCAGATGCTTTTACCGTCTGAGCCACCAGGGAAGTTAACTGCCCCTCTATTTCTGCCAAATACCAACAGGAAAAACTGCAACATACCCTCTCCCCATCCACATGTTAAGCAGGCCTGAGTGGGGAGTTGACTTAAATCCCATGCTGCTATCTTGCAGAAGCAGGCAGCAGGGCTCCAATTTCCCCCTTCCCTGGTATCAGAAGGCCTGAGCAAATAACGAATCTTCCACTCCTGGCCTTGCTGAGACAGGGCAACTTCCATTTACCAGCTGGATGTTATCCAAAGGGCAGAGCAGGTAGCTGATCTTTCAACCCTCTCCTGGCAGAAGGAAGTGAGAGCAATCTGATTCATCCACTGGCATAGAGAAGGATGGAGCAAACAAGACACTGAAAAATAAATACAAAATAATGTATACATAATTTTCCAAGGAACTGATGTTCAATTATGTTATCCGCAATTTATTGGCATCAAGGAAACGAAGGGCCAGGACTATCAATGACGGGGTTCTAATAGACATTTGGAGACAGGATGGAAAATAGAGTCTCACTGAATGGATATGCTTGCTTATTCAAAAACTAGTTTACCACTTGCTGCTTGTCAGGGTGCAGTGGTAAAGAATCTGCCTGCCACAGGAGATGCAAGAGATGCAGTTTAATCCCTGAGTTGGGAAGATCCCCTTTAGTGAAAAATGGCAACCAACTCCAATATTCTTGCCTGGGAAATTCCATGGACAGAGGAGCCTGGCAGGCTACGGTCCGTGGGATCTGAGTCTAACACAAATGAGCGACTGAGCATGCACTTACACACACTGTCCAAAAACTATCTTGCTACTAAATCAGTAACATTTGTCAAATGTCAGGAGACTCAATTAGCAGTATATTTTTATATTTGATTTTAGAGAGTTGGCAACGTGAAAGATTTCAGTGCATTGCATAACTGTAAAAAAGATACTCATTTAGTTCCTTGTATAAGTTTAACATATGTTTCTTCATTGATACCACAGTTGTAGAAAATATCACATTTACATTTATCAAATACTTTTTCAGTACTTATTATTATCTACATTCCTATACATATTGCTAGTGTATATATCTATATATGTATTGTGTGTGTGTGTGTGTGTGTATATAGTAAGCTATTTGAATTTTCACAGACTAAGAACATATTTATAACCAGCATGCAGATCAAAATCAGAGCATCACTATCCAGCCCCATACTTCCCAGCTCTGAAAACTCCCTTTGGACTTTGCCTTTTCCGGTAGTTCATTGCTATCCTGGATTCTAACCACATATATTTGTTGTTGTTTAGCCCCTAAGTCATGTCACACTCTGACTATCCATGGGATTTCCTAAGCAAGAATACTGGAGTGGATTACCATGCCCTCCTCCAGGGGATCTTCCCAACTCAGACATTGAACCCACGTCTCCTGCTTGGCAGGCAGATTCTTTATCATTGTGTCATGCAGGAAGCCCCTAGTCATACAGATTAGTAAGTCTGCTTATTTTTCTAATGTATGTAAATCATATACTATCACTTTTCTTCGCCTAACTTCATTTAGCTTGCCATTATATTTATGGGATTCTTCCATATCTTCCTGTGTATTCCCCTCAGCAAATCTTAACTGACCACTTACTATGTGCCTGCTACAGCTCTAGCTGTTCGTCTGACATCTGTGACCTATATCCCCGTTACTAATGATCATTAGTGACTATTCATAATTCATACTAAATGAAAAATCAAAAACCAGTACAAAAAGTTGGTAAGATCCCTGCGAAGATTTAACTTGGTAAATGAAGTTATATTTTGGCTGATCAACTCAGCCAGAGCTCATTTTTATACTTGGCTACATTTGAATTTGTATGAAACACAAAATGGAGAACAATGCATGTGGAGTCTGCCAAGCTGAAAACAGCACATATATACTATTTTTTTTAATGGTAAAGAAAATATTCTTTCCAGAAAATAGTTACTAGCAAGATTTATTGTGAAAGTCAACAGACTTTGGAAACTCAGTTGGAAACTCTAACACAATGTCTGCTGGGTCCTGAAGACAGTTCTAAGATTCAACAAAACAGGGGATTGTACTGTGGAACACAAAACCTTGCATAAATCCATTCCATGAATCAATTGCCATTTGAAATAGGTAGCCAATCAAAGCGGTTGATTATAGGGTGGAAAAGTTTTCAGTAGGCACTATAACTTATGATACCTATTAAAAACAGAGCATTTATCAAGTTTTTCAGTACTTTTAAAAACTATTTAGCATACAAGTTAACAGAGAGATTGCGTGCATGCTCAGTCACTCAGTAGTGTCCAACTCTTTGTGACCCCCATGGACTGTAGCCCTCCAGGCTCATCAGGCCGTGGTAGTTTCCAGGCAAGTATACTGGAATGAGTTGCCATTTCCTCCTCCAAGGGATCTTCTATCCCAGGGATCAAACCCATATCTCCTGCATCTCCTGCACTGGAAGGCAGTTTCTTTAGCACTGAGCAACCTGGGAAGCCCAACCAGGGAGATGATATCACCTTAATGAAAGGAAAGTGTAGAGTAAAGAAATGGGATAGCCTGTTCACCTACAAAACAAAATGTCCCACTGTATCCTGTAAGAGAATCCTCTGTAACCTGCATTCAATTATGTTTTACCAAGATAGAGACTGGTAGCAGGCAGAGGAGCGTAGGGGGTGGACCAAAACTCAAAGTGATCAAACATGAAGATGCAATTAGACGATGTCATCTCTACAGAACTCACTTTATAGAAACAATAAGCCAAATAGTGATTTACATGGGTACAGAAGCCCACTTACACTAGAATTCTAGAGATATTATATAATATAATGGAGATTTTAGCGATGCAGGGAAATGGAGCTAGCTGGAATGCAGAACATAGTGAGAAAGACTGTGTTGAGAATGTGAGAATGGTATGGATGAAACTTTCTAGAAAGTGAAAGTTGCTCAGTCATGTCCGACTCTTTGCAACCCCATAGACCTTATAGCCCATGGAATTCTCCAGGACAGAATACTGGAGTGGGTAGCCTTTCCTTTCTGCAAAGGATCTTCCCAACCCAGGAATTGAACACAGGTCTCGCCCATTGCAGATGGATTCTTTACCACCTGAGACACAAGGGAAGCCCAAGAATGCTGGAGTGGGTAGGCTTTCCCTTCTCCAGTGGATCTTCCCAACCCAGAAATCAAACCTGGGTCTCCTGCATTGCAGGCGGATTCTTTAACCAACTGAGCTATCAGGGAAGCCCAACACTTTCTAGAAAATGACTGCAATATCGGAAATCCTATGGTAGAAAGTACATAATCTGAATAAAAGCCAATGTGACTAAAGTACATACCACATTGAAGTGAAGTCGCTCAGTTGTGTCTGACTCTTTGCGACCCCATGGACTGTAGCCTACCAGGCTCCTCCATCCCTGGGATTCTCCGGGCAGGAATACTGAAATGGGTTGCCATTTCCTTCTCCAGGAGATCTTCCCAACCCAGGGATCTAACCCAGGTCTCCTGTATTGCAGGCAGATGCTTAACCATCTGAGCCACCAGGGAAGCTTTAGGGAAAGTCAAATGAGGTTGATTTAGTAGACAGGGAAAAATACTGCAGTAACTTATGGGGCATGTAAGTGACTGGCCTTGATCTTGAGAGTAATGGAAACGTAAAGACAGGCTGTAAAAGAAGGAACAAGATCAGACTTGCACTTGTTTATTACTGTATATGGAGTCGAGATTGAACAAAGACAAGAAGAGGCAAACTAGACACACTTGCCATGCCTCTATGAAGTGCTGGAACTCTGATAGAATAGAGAAGAAACACCAAATGAGGAAATATGGGTTCCAGCCTTTTCCCTCCAGTGAATATTTCCAAAAGCACTGAAAATTAATTTCTCTGAGATTTAGGTTCTTCAACTGTAAAGTGATAATAATCTAAAATAAAATAAATAAAGCTTTTTAAAAAATCACTCAAATAAATGGAAAGGTACTGATAAAAACCAAAGAACATGGCTAGTTTATATTTTAATGATTATACATTTAAACAACAAGTAAAATGACAAAAATATGAAAATTTACCATGAAGAGTACATGTATAGTTACACCATAAAATTAAAGAATGTCAGTGCTCTGAAAGAAATATTTTAGCAACTCATTCAAAAATAATCAAGAAAGCTAGCTTAAAGCCTAAAAACTCATATAAACTCATTCATTGGTGATATGAAAAGAACTGCACACTGATACACTCTCATACACATACATTTTCCAGGTGTTAGAAGAGTTTAAGTTTTTTTTTTTTAAAGTAATAAATTAATTTACCACATTTAGAAATGTTTTACATCTTCTTGGAGCATAGCATAGATAATGGATGGCATGTGATTTGTCATATTGACTGGATTCTTTAAAAATCCTATCAAAGGAAAAAGTATCCAAATTCCATTAAGTTCAAGTGATGACAGCACCTCTATTTTCTTTAGATACAAAAATCTCTCAAGCATAAGTGCTGGCATTCTGTGGAGTAAAATATGTTATTTAAACAGAATGTTAAGAAAATTATTTTCCTCTTTGGATGAAATGGTGATTAATCAGTGGGAACAGAAAAGAAAGCAGGGGTAAAAAAAGAAGAAACTGTTGCTTATATTTTTTAATAGAACGACAAGGGCACTACTGTTCTAACAGAACAAGTGTTTGTAATAAGAGGAATAATTTTCTGTTGTTGTCCTGCAAAAAAATATTTTAGGAATATTGAAGTAGCAAAAGAATATTCTTGATTGTTGTCAGAGATGTGTATTTGCTCATTTAGAGTGTAAACGAAAAGCATCCTTTCATTGAATAGAAGAATATGCTCATTAACACTCATACCTTGTTGACATTTTACATTTTTAAAAGATTGAAGGAATGAATGAATGAGAGAGGTAGAGGAGGGGAGAGAGGAAGGGAGAAGAGAAATAAAAAAGAAATGGAGAAGGAAGGAAGTCTAGCAGGTAGGAGAAAAGAAACAAAAATTTTTTAAAATACATAAGCAGGGATCATGTTTCACAACTTTTGTTTCCAGTTCATAAGTTTTAAGGATAATCGGAGCTTTCTGCTTAAAGTGAGTGCATAAATATATAAGAGATGGATATTAAAAAATGTTAAAGTTGCCTATTCACTGTTGTTCAGTCACCTAATAATAACCTAAGTAAAACTCAAAAATCTAAACATATCTGTACACTTTTTAAAGCATAAGTGTGATTTTGTTTTGTTTTCTTTTGAAAGTAATATATAAAAGCTCATTGAATGTTCAAATTTTATTTACAATAGATGTGGGAGGATTATCTCTTATCTATATATGTTGATAAAATATTGAAATGTTATATAATCAGTAGTCACTCATTGCAGAAATCTAAATACCAATAGTATTGTAGGCTTAATTTTTTTTTAACTGAAATGTAACTGACATATAATGTTATATTAGTTTAAGGTATATGACATAATGATTCAATATTTGTATATATTACAAAATAATCAACACAATAGATCTAGTTAACATCTGTCCCCACACATAGTCTTTTAGCTTCAATTCTTCATAAATATCATTCAGTATAAAACAATTTTTTTATATAATTAGAGTGTGCAAGAAAGTTAAAGTATTTCTCTTTAAGTTTACCATTGTTAGTAGCTATGACAGTAATAATATATGTTTTCCAATAATGCATTGCAGCATCTTAGTGGCAAAAAAGGAAATTCCTAAGATTTTTTTTTACTGTAACATAACTTAAGGCATATATAACACCTTATATATAGGATTTGGACTCAGGCCAAATAAATACAATAAGAATAGGAGCACTGACAGTTTTGTTTCAAAATTGGCTTAACTTCTACTTTTAGGACGTTGTAGTACTTTATGAAGCTGACTTCTGGATTCACTGTCTTTTACAGAATTCTTCAAGATTGGTATTATTTTGTATAAAGATTGATTCAGGCAGATCAAGGAGGTGTTAGGATTTGAAAAGCCCTCCAAGGAGATATAAATTCTATCACATGATATTACCTTTAATTAGAAGTAAATGGAGAATAAAATAAGTGAAAACTGAGACTCTTCCATCACCTTACAAATGTGATGAAACACAAATTTCCAAAGCTTTTAAAGTATGTAAAACTGAGTTGGGTGATTCTATTAAACTGGTAGGAATAAATTCCTTTATTTCATGAGAGGTAGCAAAATATAAAACTAATCATGAGGAACAGGTTGTTTTAGCCAGACATGGCCCTTTAAAGCATATTTCCATTAGTTACATTAGCAGGGAAACATCAAGCTACAATATAATTCTCCATAATTATTTTCAGCCTGTTCATTCTGATCTTTTATAGAACTAGGCTTTTTCCTTTCAGAATTGCCCACGTATATTCCCTTAACTTTCTTCACTGTTAGAATTACATCATTACTCAAAATAATTCTAAAAGCAAAACTGAGCCACCTAATTAAATTATTATGTTTTATGTGTATTTTATATGTGGTCTGATATTATGGGTTAAATTCATTTAAAATAAAGTGAAAATTCACTCTACTTTTTTATAAGTATACTAAAGGAGCTATGTCACAGGATAAATTATGTTTTGATGAATTTTTATAAAAATTTTACTTTCAATATTACACATTCCTTAGGAGCATGTACATTTATGAAATGTTAACAATTCTTTGAAAGCTATTAAAATGGGATTTTGCTTGCTGCAAAGCTGTGTAAAGCTGAATTTTTCTCATCACTTAGCTCAATCATTAACAATCTAAGCACTAAAACATTAAAAACAAAGTACTGCAAACCTTCAATCATAAAACAATTAGTTCACTCACCTAAAAACCTATAGGCACTTTGGGACTATCAAACATATTTTTCCTGATTTGGGAAACATTGTAGCAATTAATATTGAATATCCATACAAATTAGATAGCATAAATACAAAAGTTTAAACATATTATATAAAATAACCAAGTGAGAGTCCTTGGTTTAAGGGCTTTTAAGTGGAAAAGCAAATCAGGGAAGGGATGAAAGCTCAGATGGATGGTAAAAGAAACAAACACAGACCATTCATACCCCACAAAACACATATGTGCATGCACTGAGGAGTGAGGAAGAGAAATTTTTTGAGCATGTATAATATGCTGACAGACATATATATGCTACCTATTTTATTTTTTCATGAACCTTCATAAACTGTTTCTTTTTAATGCCCATTTTCAAATAAGGAAATGAAAATCAGGAAAGTTCAGCAATTTGTTCAAGATCATATCATTTATAAGCAAATTCAGGGGTATCTGACTCAAAATTGTATGATAATTCTACTATATATACTTCCTTTCTAATACTTCATCAGAAAATGGCTAGTCTTTGACAGCTGGATAAACTACTTTTTAATAAGAATCAAAATTATACTTATAATTCCAATTTTCTTTCCTTCTTTCCTTCTTTCTCTTCCAATTTCTCTTCCTTTTTTCCTTCCTTCCTTCACTTTCCTGTTTTACTTTGTTCTTTTGTTTTTTAGGCTTTAATATACACAGAATATCCCAATAAACTCTCTTCACTAATTTTTTTATAATTGAATACTAGTCTCGTTTACCAAGGGAAGATGCCTGGTTGCGCATCTGGTTAAAGAATCGGCCTGCCATGTGGGAGACTCCGGTTGGATTCCTGCATCAGGAAGATCCACTGGAAAAGGGACAGGCCACCCACTCCAGTGTTCTTTGGCTTCCCCGGTGTCTCAGAGGGTTAGAAATCTGCCTGCAATGTGGGAGACCTAGATTCAATACCTGGACGGAACCATCCCCTAGAGAAGGTAACACCTACCCACTCCAGTATTCTGGCCTGGAGAATTCCAGGGACAGAGGAGCCTCGTAGGCTACAGTCCATGGGGTCACAAAGAGTCAGGCATGACTGAGTTACTTTCACTCACTCACTCTTTTCCTAACTTAAAAAAAAGTGAACTCTAAAACTGATTTCCTTTTCCACTTAATGTACACACACACTGGTCCCTATGCATTCTGAAACAAACTTAAATAAGCAAACTGATTTAGGT
Source organism: Capricornis sumatraensis (assembly GCF_032405125.1). Taxonomy (NCBI): domain Eukaryota; kingdom Metazoa; phylum Chordata; class Mammalia; order Artiodactyla; family Bovidae; genus Capricornis; species Capricornis sumatraensis. Next base: position 115,425,915 of record NC_091069.1, read on the forward strand.
GTATTCTCTCACCAAATCTGGTAATCTGGGGAAATTAAGACAAAAGGGAAATGCATCTATTCTGGGGCTGGAGAAGAGAGGACAGATGCAGAAAAGTGGAGTGGAGGGTCCAGTATCATTTTGATAGATGCTCTTCACCTCTTATAAACCATTCCAGTACATATTTTAAGGACTGTAGAAACTGTCCAAATTTTCCTTTGCTTTCCTAAAAGCATCTGTGGGTTGATAACAGCTTAGCCATGCCTCTGGATTGCTGGAGAGAGATTTCTGGCTGGCTCAGCTGATAGATCATGCCTGTGGTTTGCATCTTGGTTAGAGCTGTATCCAAGGTGGACATTATGTCTAGCCTGGAAGGTTGATAGAAAGTTGCACTGTTGGCATAAGTCTGCTCTACTGGCCACATGTGGTAGGAAAATTAGTTTGTCACAACTAGCACCATCAAAGAATGAGGAAGAAGATTTCAGGAAAACATAACATCAAAAGCAAAGAGAAACTCCATGTGAACTCAATCCTCTCAAAGTGATTATGGCCAAGATAAACCTTACTACAAGAAGATGGGCAGCCAGAGAGAAGTACAGACTCTAGCACTTGTAAGCATATGACTCTGAAGGAAGAGAATTATTAGTTCAGGCTGCAAAGAGATGATTCAAATTGAGTGTTGGTAGGAACATGGACTTAGGTGAACATGGAATAGGTCAAGAAGGAACAGTTAGAACTGTAAATGGAACAACAGACTGGTTCCATATGGGGAAAAGAGACAGTCAAGGCTGTATATTGTCACCCTGTTTATTTAATGCATATGCAGAGTACATCATGAGAAATACTGTGTTGGATGAAGCACAAGCTAGAATCAAGATTGCCAGGGGAAAGATCAATAACCTCAGATATGCAGATGACACCACCCTTATGGCAGAAAGCAAAGAAGAGCTAAAGGGCCTCTTGAAGGTGAAAAATGAGAGTGAAACAGTTAGCTTAAAACTTAACATTCAGAAAACTAAGATCATGGTATCTGGTCCCATCACTTCATTGCAAATAGGTGGGGAAATAATGGAAATAGTGAGACACTTTATCTTTTTGGGCTCCAAAATCACTGCAGATGGTGACTGCAGCCATGAAATTAAAAGACACTTACTCCTTGGAAGAAAACTTATGACCAACCTAGGCAGCATATTAAAAAGCAGAGACATTACTTCGCCAACAAAGGTCTGTCTAGTCAAAGCTCTGGTTGATTTTTCCAGTAGTCATGTATGGATGTGAGAGTTGGACTATAAAGAAAGCTGAGGGCCAAAGAATTAATGCTTTTGAACTGTGGTGTTGGAGAAGACTCTTGAGAGTCCCTTGGACTGCAAGGAGATTCAACCAGTCCATCCTAAAGTAAATCAGTCCTGAATATTCATTGGCAGGACTGATACTGAAGCTGAAACCCCAATACTTTGGCCACCTGATGCAAAGAACCAACTCATTTGAAAAGATCCTGATGCTGGAAAAGATTGAAGGCGAGAGGAGAAGGGGATGACAGAGGATGAGATGGTTGGATGGCATCACCGACTCAATGGACATGGGTTTGATTAAACTTCGGGAGTTGGTGTTACACAGGGAAGCCTGGCGTGCTGCAGTCCATGGAGTCTCAAAGAGTCGGACTCAACTGAGTGACTGAACTGAATGGGAATAATGAACTAAAATTGTTTGCTTAAAGGAATTTGTTGATTTTTTTGTTTGTGTACTTGACAATGTAGGTACTTAAATGAGAATGTAATGCATGTCTAGCTTATTCTCTAGAACAAAGAGCAATATTGTAAAAGTAAACATTATTTCTCTACTACTTGTCATAGCATTGTATTACTTTTTGTCATTACTCCCTTCAAATTATTTCAGTTATAGTTAATTTCCAAGTAGTCAAGTTTATCCTTTCAGCTCAAAGACACATTCAATTTTAAAGAGATGGATTGTAATCTATTAAAATATATTACACATTGCTTATTATTCTTCATAATTTGAGTATTACAATGGACATAAATTATTATTTTTTCCTGGCCATAGTTATGACATTAGAGGTATTAATTTATTCAGGACAATTTGATCCTTCTAAAATAATTGACAGTAACAGAGACTCGATGGACGTGAGTCTGAGTGAACTCCGGGAGATGGTGATGGACAGGGAGGCCTGCCATGCTGCGATTCATGGGGTCGCAAAGAGTCGGACACGACTGAGCGACTGAACTGAACTGAACAGAGCTTTCTGAATTTTCAGGTTTAATATTTGTGCTTATCTTTATCCCCTTCTTTCCAATCTACATCCTACACATTTAACATAACTCCGTTTTGGGGGTATTCGTACTATCCAATTTCCTAGTATAAGAAATTTATCATCAGCATAGTCTGTAGGAGGAAAGTTGAAAGGAAACGATTGCCTAGTAGTCTCAAATAATACTATGGTTTTGATACTTTAAATTGCTAATTAAAGAAGGCCCTTGACAAGCACAATGTTTAAAAGTATACACTTCAGAATAAGGCAGCTCCAACTCCTACCCTAGCTCTGTCATTTCTGCTCATGTGGCTTTAGACAAGTTATTAAACCTAAGATTTGCTTTACTTACATGTAAAACAGGGATAATAACAGTGTTTAATTCATGTGATTAATGGGAGCTTTAAATAAAATAAAGCACATAGAGCTCCGAGTATAATATCTAATAGAATTAATTCAGTTCAGTTGCTCAGTTGTGTCTGATTCTTTGTGACCCCATGGACTGCAGCATGCCAGGCCTCCCTGTCCATCACCAACACCTGGAGTTTACTCAAACTCATGTCCATTGAGTCAGTGATGCCATCCAAGCATCTTGTCCTCTGTCATCCTCTTCTCCTCTTGCCCTCAATCTTTCCCAGTATCAGGGTCTTTTCAAATGAATCAGTTCTTCGCATCAGGTGGCCAAAGTATTGGAGTTTCAGCTTCAGCATCAGTACTTCCAATGAATATTTAGGAATATTCTAACAGAATAAGACCCCTAAAACAATTTTAGTCATGGAAGTAGTGGCATATAGTGAGGACATGTGCTTTTTTTTATTTTTTTATTTTTTTATTTATTTTTTTAATTTTTTTTTTTATTTTTTTATTTTTTTTTTATTAAATTTTAAAATCTTTAATTCTTACATGTGTTCCCAAACATGAAACCCCCTCCCACCTCCCTCCCCATAACATCTCTGTGGGTGATCCCCATGCACCAGCCCCAAGCATGCTGTATCCTGCGTCAGACATAGACTGGCGATTCAATTCTTACATGATAGTATACATGATAGAATGCCATTCTCCCAAATCATCCCGCCCTCTCCCTCTCTCTCTGAGTCCAAAAGTCCGTTATACACAGCTGTGTCTTTTTTCCTGTCTTGCATACAGGGTCGTCATTGCCATCTTTCTAAATTCCATATATATGTGTTAGTATACTGTATTGGTGTTTTTCTTTCTGGCTTACTTCACTCTGTATAATCGGCTCCAGTTTCATCCATCTCATCAGAACTGATTCAAATGAATTCTTTTTAATGGCTGAGTAATACTCCATCGTGTATATGTACCAAAGCTTCCTTATCCATTCATCTGCTGATGGACATCTAGGTTGTTTCCATGTCCTGGCTATTATAAACAGTGCTGCGATGAACATTGGGGTACATGTGTCTCTTTCAATTCTGGTTTCCTCGGTGTGTATACCCAGCAGTTAAAATCCTCCATTATGTGAAGATTTTATGTAACTACAAGTATACTAGAATCTGATTATTTTACTAACCATGGAAATCCACACTAAGGAAACTGCTGTATAATTATTTTCCATTTTAGTTTTTAAATAATTAAATCAAGGTAAATGTGTCAGTGGCAATTTTCAATATGGACTTTCAGTGTACCCTAATATTTGTAGAGCAATTCCTATCATACTTGTTTGATGAAGTTCTTTCACTTACTCTACATGAAGAGTAAGTAAAAGATAATTATTTCTTATGTATATATATTTAAAATATATTTAAATGTAGCATATTTAAAGGTTAAATATTTAAAACAGTGTATTGGTACACAGCGGTATAACTATAAAAGCCTACATATGTTGTATTAATTTATTCAATAATATATGATTGAGAGCCAACATTATACTGGAGTTTAGGAATGCAAAGTGGAAAAAATGGTGAACAAAGTTCCTTCATGGAGTTTACCATTTAGATGGGAAAACAAAATTATAAATGAATGAACAATAAATAACTAGACATTGTTTAAATTTTAAAGAAAAAAAATAAAAGCAAGGATTTATTTTGTTGTAGAACCTAATGTAAACAACATAGTCAGAGAAAACTTTTCAGCAGAGGTGAAATATAAGCTTATACCGGAAGAATAGGATGAGCACATGGGAAGTAAGGGTAGGAGTGCTCAGGGCACAGAGGGTAGTCTATGCAAAGACCCTGTGATGAGGAAGAACTCAGGAAGCACAAAGACAGAAAGAAGGATTTTGCAGAGATAAAAATTCTGAAAGGAAGGCAGCAGCTCAGTCACACTGGGTTACAGACCAAACAGACGTAGGTTTTAAACCAAGTACATTGAAACACAGGAGAATTGTAGTAAGGAAACCAACCTAACCTGTTTTTCAAGTTCTATTTGTGTCTGCTGAATGAGCAAATGACTGGACAGGTTATGATGAGAGTGAAAAATGCAGAGACTAGCTGTTGTTCAGTTGCTCAGTCATGTCTGACTGTTTGCAACCACATGGACTGCAGCACACCAGGCTTCCCTGTCCTTTACTGTCTCCTGGTGTTTGCTCTAATTCATGTCCATCTCATCCTTTGCCAATCCCTTCTCCTTTTGCATTCAATCTTTCCCAGTATTGAGGTATTTTCCAATGAGTTGGCTCTTCAAATCAGGTGGCCAAAGTATCAGAGCTTCAATGTCACCATCAGTTCTTCCAATGAATATTCAGAGTTGATTTACTTTAGGATTAACTGATTTGATCTTGCAATCCAAGGGATTCTCAAGAGTCTTCTCCAGCAACCACAGTTTAAAAGCATCAACTTCTTCAGTGCTCACTCTGCTTTATGATTCAACTCTAACATGCATACATGACTATCGGAAAAAACATAGCTTGGACTATATGGACCTTTGTTGGCAAAGTGATGTCTCTGCTTTTGGATATGCCATCTAGGTTTGCCATAGCTTTTCTTCCAAGGAGCAGCTGTCTTTTAATCTTATGGATGAAGTCACCATATGCAGTGATTTTGGATCCCAAGAAAATAAAATCTGTCACTGTTTCCAATTTTTCCCCATCTATTTCCCATGAAGTGCTCATACCAGATGCCATGATCTTAGGTTTTGAAGTGTTGAGTTTCATGCCAGCTTTTTCATTCTCTTCTTTCATTTTCATCAAGATAATCTTGTTGATAGTCTCTATTATTCTGAACCAAGTAAGAAAGGGGAGTTCCTCAGTGTATAGTGGGAATATATTTTAAAGATAGTATTTAAAGAATATCAGTCAGTTCAGTTCAGTAGCTCAGCCGTGTCCAACTCTTTGTGACCCCATGGACTGCAGAATACCAGGCTACCCTGTCCATCACCAACTCGCAGAGTTTACTCAAACTCATGTCCATTAAGTCTGTGATGCCATCCAATCATCTCATCCTCTGTCATCCCCTTTTCCTCCCACCTTCAGTCTTTCCCAGTATCAGTGTCTTTTCAAATGAGTCAGTTCTTCCCATCAGGTGGCCAAAGTATTGAAATTTCCAGTCCTTCCAATGAATATTCGGGATTGGTTTCCTTTAGGATGGACTGGTTGGATCTCCTTGAGTCCAAGGGACTCTCAAGAGTCTTCTCCAACACGACAGTTCAAAAGCATCAATTCTTCAGTGCTCAGGTTTCTTTATAGTACAGCTCTCACATCCACACATGACTACTGAAAAAAACATAGCTTTGACAGGTCAGGTCAGTCACTCAGTCATGTCTGACTCTTTGTGACCCCATGAACTGCAACATGCCAGGCATCCCTGTCCATCACCATCTTGCAGAGTTCACTCAAACTCATGTCCATTGAGTCAGTGATGCCATCCAACCATCTCATCCTCTGTCATCCCCTTCTCCTCCTGCCTTCAATCTTTCCCAGCATCAGAGTCGTTTCAAATGAGTCAGCTCTTCACATCAAGTGGCCAAAATATTGGAGTTTCAGCTTCAGCATCAGTCCTTCCAATGAATATTCAGGACTGATTTCTGTTAGGATTGATTGGTTTGATCTCCTTGCAGTCCAAGGGACTTTCAAGAGTCTTCTCCAACACCACAGTTCAAAAATATTAATTCTTCGGTGCTCAGTTTTCTTTATAGTCCAACTCTCACATCCATATATGACTACTGGAAAAACCATAGCTTTGACTAAACGAACCTTTGTTAGCAAAGTAATGTCTCTGCTTTTGAATATGCTGCCTAGGTTGGTCAAACCTTTTCTCCCAAGGAGCTGTCATCTTTTAGCTTGATGGCTGAAATAACCATCTGCAGTGATTTTGGAGCCAAAAAAAAATAAAATTTGTCACCATTTCCACTGTCTCCCCTTCTATTTGCCATGAAGGGATGGGATCAGATGCCCTATTTTTCTGAATATTGAGTTTTAAGCCAATTTTTTCACTCTCTTCTTTCATTTTCATCAAGAGGCTTTTTAGTTCTTCTTTGCTTTCTGCCATAAGAGTAGTGTCATCTGCGTTTCTGAGGTTATTGATATTTCTCCCGGCAATCTTGATTCCAGCTTGTGCTTCTTCCAGCCCAGTATGTCTCATGATGTACTCTGCATTTAAGTTAAAGAAGCAGGGTGACAATATACAACCTTGATGTACTCCTTTCCTGATTTGGAACCAGTCTGTTGTTCCATGTCAAGTTCTAACTATTGCTTCTTGACCTGCATACAAATTTCTCAGAAGGCAGGTCAGGTGGCCTGGTATTCTTATCTCTTTAAGAATTTTCCACAGTTTGCTGTGATCCACATAGTCAAAGGCTTTGGTATAGTCAATAAAGCAGAAGTAGATGCTTTTCTGGAACTCTATTGCTTTTTCAATAATCCAGCAGTTGCTGGCAATTTGACCTCTGATTCCTCTGCCTTTTCTAAAACCAGCTTGAACATCTACAAGTTCACCGTTCACGTACTGTTGAAGCCTGGCCTGGAGAATTTTGAGCATTACTTTGCAAGTATGTGAGATAAGTTCAATTGTGTGGTAGTTTGAGCATTTTTGGCATTGCCTTTCATTGGGATTGGACAACTTAAAAACAGAAGATTAGTATAAGATAAAAAGTAACTTAAGTTTTAAATCTGAATCCTCTTCCTTACTTATACCTGATATGAACTTGAGAAACATCACCTAACTTTTGTATGCTTGTCTCTTTCCATTGATATACATTGATAATGCTTATACCTATATTGCCTATTAGAACAATTTTCAATAAGATCAATAAAATTATGTATGTGAAGTCCTCTGTTGGTTGAAACAACCCAGTAAATACTCGTTTTCTATAGTTGTATTGTTACTATTACACTTGCAATAAAAGTAATGACCATTATAACTTGAGCAAATATTGATGCCACAAGTTAAATAAGATGGTATGGAAAGCCTAAATAAATTGTTTAGCCAGTCCAGTAATTTACACTGCTTGGTATCTTTGAAAATGAGAGTTTGAAACAAATTAGTCATTGGAGCACTGTTTATAATAGCCAGGACGTGGAAGCAACCTAGATGTCCCTTAGCAGATGAGTGGATAAGAAAGCAGTGGTACATATACACAATAGAGTATTACTCAGCCATTAAAAAGAATACATTTGGATCAGTTCTAATGAGGTGGATGAAAATGGAGCCTATTATACAGAGTGAAATAAGCCAGAAAGAAAAACACCAATACAGTATACCAATGCATATGTATGGAATTTAGAAAGATGGTAACGATAACCCTGTATGTGAGACAGCAAAAGAGACACAGATGTATAGAACAGTCTTTTGGACTCTGTGGTAGAGGGAGAGGGTGGGATGATTTGGGAGAATGGCATTGAAACATGTATAATATCATATAAGAAATGAATCGCCAGTCCAGGTTCGATGCATGATACAGGATGCTTGGGGCTGGTGCACTGGGATGACCCAGAGGGATGGTACGGAGAGGGACGTGGGAAGGAGGTTCAGGATGGGGAACACATGTACACCTGTGGCGGATTCATGTTAATGTATGGCAAAACCAATACAATATTGTAAAGTAATATATATATATATATATATATATATATATATATATATATATATATCTCCAATGAACACAACAAAAAATGTACAGCAGATGTGAACACAAGGTCCACTCATCACAGTGTTAACTGCAATAACAAAATTGTGGAATAATCTTTTTGTTCAATAAAAGTATATAGATTAAATAAATAGCTGGCCAACCACATAAAGTCTCTGTACATGTAGTATTCTGCTACTGCTGCTGCTAAGTCACTTCAGTCGTGTCCAACTCTGTGTGATCCCACAGACAGCAGCCCACCAGCCTCCCCCATTCCTGGGATTCTCAAGGCAAGAACACTGGAGTGGGTTGCCATTTCCTTCACCAATGCATGAAAGTGAAAAGTGAAAGTGAAGTCGCTCAGTCGTGTCCGACTTTTAGCGACCCCATGGACTGCAGCCTACCAGGCTCCTCAACCCATGGGATTTTCCAGGCAAGAGTACTGGAGTAGGGTGCCATTGCCTTCTCCGTAGTATTCTAAATTCATTTAATTCATTTACTGCTAGAATTAAATATAGAGAAAAGAGAATGCCATTTACTAGTTAAAGCAATGCAACAATAAGTGGTGATTAAAATAGTTTTGAGTTACATTGAAAATTGAACAAGTTAAAGTAACACACTTAATACTCTGTTGGACTAAAAGGATTTATTTCAATAACTATTGTTGTGAGTTTAAATCACTTCATGCTGAAAAATGAATCCAGAAAGCTTGGAATGAACTGGCCAAGTGCCTCAAAATGAATATGAGAGAAGATATTTAAAGATAATACTAAATGACATAGAAGAAGATGAACAAATTCTCACAGAACTGCTTGCTTACTGATGCCAGATCTTCTGGGACTATTAAGCCATTGAGTGAGACACTATTCTGTATCCAGCTGTTAATAACTGAAAAATTAACTAGATTTTCCATCTTGATCAGAAATAGAAAATATCATCACAAAGTACAAAGCTTTTGACCCACTCATGAGAAACATAATTCACCTTCATTGATTTTTGGATCCTTAGTATAAAACTCAAATGGAAATATGTTATCTCTGAGTGGTCCATCAAAATCACTCTAGAAGAAAGCCCTGCTTTGCCAAATTTGTTCAAAGCTGACCAATTCTGATTCTATTCACCCATGTAGGATAATTATGAAATACAAATACAACAAGCAAAGTATCATAGACAAAGTGCTTAAAAGTAAGGGCTCTGGAGTAAGCCTGTCTGGGTTCAAATCCTGTCTCCAGCACTTTTACTGACTGCATAGCTTCAGTTACTTCATCTGTAAAATGTCGATAATAGCAAAACTCTCATGTGAAGTTTTGCAGAACTGGATGAGTGAATACACATAATGAACTTGGCACATAGTGCTTCTACAACCCCTCAGGAATGTTTAGCTGCTATAATCATGTGTTAGGAAAAATGTATGTAGGTATCTGAGAATCTTACAATTAATAACCCTTAAAAGCCAGCATTTTCTATTATCTGTTTACATATCTTATATCTGTCTTCCAAAGACTTTGAATCACAGAGGTTATAGGTTATAAAATCTGGCAGGTTTATTAACTAGCTGTCTTTCTGATCTAAAATCATGATAACTTTGTCTTAGAATATTTGACCACAGTTCATAAGCACTCTGCTCTTTCTTTTTACTTTTACACTCCTATATTCAATAATGTTTTCCAGATCTTCTCCTATGATCTGGTTTGGATTATTATTTTTGTTCTTTAGATGCACAAAATTTTATTTATCTCTTTTAAAAAGCCAACATTTATTACTTCTCCTAATTTCAAAGTCCTTTGACTAATTTCTCAGTGCTTATGCCAGCATTTTTAAAGTATCATTTATTAGTAATGCTTATGTTCACGAATAAATTACGTGTTCCCTATTAAGATGTTAACGAAAATGAAACACCCTGATACATTATGGAAGATGCCAAAATGTAATGTTATCCAACCACACCCAACCAAATTCCCTGAATTTTTGTTTATCATTATCATATGACTTCAGAGTCAAAAGCTTTAAAGCTCAAAGGGAGCATAGCAGTCATTTACTGCAATCTCCTCATTTTTACATCAGAATGTCAAAGCTTGCATTAGTTAGATAAATTAGTAAGTGAACTGGGATTATGCACCAAATCCATTGACTGCATCCTGAGTCATTTTTTGGTAAAACACACCAGCAGTTTCACCACATGAATAAAATGACACAAGATGTGGCAAATAATTAGTAGGAAATAAGCAGGAAGCAGATTAGTACCAAGCATATAACATGTTATTCTATAAGTCTGATATTTCTAATATTTTGGTAATGAGCCAGGTTACAAGGAGGTTGAATATTGGACTGAAAAACATATAGAAAAGATAGGCTGCTTCAATTGTTTACTAAATGCAAAATTGAGAGATATTTTAAGGTTATGATTCTAGATGAGGAAAATAAGAAATAAAAAATTCCATAGAGAAAATATATTCTGAATTGCTAATGAAGAAGCATCTTACTGCTGGCATGGATTTTCCTTTAGATGATCATAAAGGCATCAATGTCAGATTCTAAGATTTTAATACTTTTGTCAATGTTAATAAGTCATTGATATAGCATTTGAAATATCTTACCATTTTTTTCTCAAAAAGTCCCCCAATATCAGATTGTTTAAAAGTGTATGAGTAGTGACAGTTACTGTAATAAATAAAAATTTCTACTTTTTTATTTTAACATTCTTCCTATTCTTCAAGTTAGATCATTTTATTAAAAAATTCAATGTGACCTTAAATATTTCTTTGTCCTACCCACGAATTTTTGATGTATGTATTGTATGTGTTTATACTTAAATTTTAAAAAATTATATTAAGAAGCTTATTTTCAAACAACTTTATATCCAATTTAGACCAAAGCTTTTTGTGTAGCATGACTTAGAGATTTAGAAAGTGACAAGTACATTGTAAGCTAATATAAAGATTGTCTGTTCAAATTGTTACAAGTCAGTAGTGTGATCAGAGAAGGCAATGGCACCCCACTCCAGTACCCTTGCCTGGAAAATCCCATGGATGGAGGAGTCTGGTAGGTTGTAGTCCATGGGGTCGCTAAAAGTCAGACACGACTGAGCGACTTCACTTTCACTTTTCACTTTCCTGCACTGGAGAAGGAAATGGCAACCCACTCCAGTGTTCTTGCCTGGAGAATTCCAGGGATGGGGGAGCCTGGTGGGCTGCCGTCTATGGAGTCGCACAGAGTCGGACACGACTGAAGTGACTTAGCAGTGTGATCATAACATGAGCTCTGCTCTCTCTTACTAGAAATCAAAATACCTACCAGGCAAAATTTAAAGAATCTGGTTTAAACTTGTAACATGGTTATACTCAAGTTAAAAGAAAACAAGATCATACTAGATCCAGGATACATTCTACTACACAGACCTGTGTAACAGGTCTAAGAGAATGTCTGGTTTTACAGACAAGCCTTGGGAGCTTGATTAGGGGAAAACAAAATATTTACTTTGCTGAGTAAACTGCACTTGACCTATATTCTCCTACAAGATTAGCTCAAGTCTCAGGACATTGAGCAGATATGTTTTTCTATGAGAGGTACTGTGGTACAAATGAATGCACCAAGCTTATGATTGGAAATTAGACATTCTTGGGTTTTCAGTTTGTGTCTGTCACTCTCTAACCATGTAGTCTTGGGCATGTTATATATCCACCCTAAGTCTTGATTATTTTTTTTTAGCTACAAAGGGAGACAACAATGCCTTTTTTTCAGAGTTGGTGCAAAAGTGAAAGAGGAATAAAAGTTGGGAGATACATAATAGAACTCAAAAAATGGTAATATTTTTATGGTTATCCGCTCTGTAGTTGAAAAGCATGATGGTATTGAACTATTAGCACAGCTACTGAAGAAGAGATCAACTTTAACAACCTAACATGCATCAGAGAATTTTCAAATTTTAATTTCCGTGTGAGGGCAATAATTGGAAAGTTTTAGCATGACAGAAGGACATGTCAATACTATAAGCTGGCTCATATCAATTCTGCCTTGAATGGAGGCATCTCTGTTTTCTCTCACAAAGCCCTTGAACAGCAAAACAAATTAAACCTCCTTTCAACTTTGCTCATGGCCACATGTATGGTGTTTCTAGAACTCTGACAGGATTAGACAGAAGTAGAACAATACAAGTGGATAATATAATACCTTACAATGTTTCTTTTTTCCCCCTTCTCATAATTCAAGTGCCTGACTTAAGCTTTGATTGCTTAAGCATCCATTGCAGAGAAGCACCCAGTTCAAAGATGGTTAGCTCAAGTAATTTTTCCAGAAACTTGACTAGATAAAGAATTAGGCTGCCTCCCAATCCCAGGCTTTGTTTTAGAGATCTAGATTGATTTGGGCTATCGGTTTTTACCTCTTCCCAAATTTTATGTCAGTTCTTATGTTTTAAATTAGCCAATAAAGAATGAGTTGAGAAACCCTAAGTCCCTAACCTTCAATTTCCTCAAAAAACAACTTCCTGGTATAGCAAGGGAAGATTAAGAGCACTGGAATAGGTAGCCTATCCCTTCTCCAGTGGATCTTCCTGACCCAGGAATCAAACTGGGGTTTCCTGCATTGCAGGCAGATTCTTTACCAACTGAGCTATCAGGGAAGCTCCCAGGTCCTGTGAGTAATAAAACTTTATCTTTGCAAAGTTTCCTGGTGGTCATTGCTAAAGGGGATGCTGCAATCATAATAAGAACCACAAAGGCCAATCCAATACGACTTTGGTTACTGATAGGCTGAGACTGGCACAAAGCACATTTCCTTTCATCATAGTTTATTTTTCGCCTATTGTATCATGATATGGTTTATTCCCAATCATTTCTCTCCCTAACAAAGGAAAAAAAAAAGTGTTATTAATAGAGAAGAATACAATAGGCCAACTTCACAATTTTTTTTGTTTTGCATGGTTTCATTTTCCAGGTTGTGCATTGGTAAAGATTCTGCCTGCCAATGCAGGAGACTCAAGATAGGCTGGTACGATTCCTGGGGCAGGAAGACCCATTGGAGAAGAAAATGGCAAGCCACTCTAATATTCTCAGGTGGAATGCCATGGACAAAGGAATCTGGCACTCTACAATCCATGGGGTCACAGAGTTGGACATGACTAAGTGACTGAACAAACACACACATATGATTTCATTAGTCTTCAAATAATAATGAAACACATCTCATCAATGAAAAAGCAATACATTTCCATGTTATTCAGTACATCTGCCAAAATCACTAGGCAGGATTGCTCATATGTCTCCTACCATATAGGGACTGACCATACAAAAGTCTTTCCTCCCTTTCAATCAGTGACCTCCACAAAGTTCTCAGCATTTATACAATAATGGTATGATAATTGGTTTATAATGAAGACAAGAATTAACAAATAAGTGAAAAGAAACACAGCTGTAGGAGGTTGGAAAGGATCACCCACATTTTCACATTTTAAAGGCTTATTAGTGAGAGTGTCGTAAACCATGGGGCCAGAAGAGGATCTCTAGCTGAAATAGCATTACAAAAGAGATAACATGTATTGAACATAGCTCTTATAGGCTGAATATGCTATGGGAAAGTACATTTAAGGAACAGATGCTCATGAAAAAGGATTCTGTGAAGAAAGACACCTAGGTGAAGACAGCCAACCACTAGATGGAGAGTCAGGAGCCCCAAGAAACTGGAGTTCAAAGGACCCAAGGGAAGGATATAAAAGAGGAAGTCTGGAAAAGTGAATTAGTGAAAGGAGGCAATCCTGTTGTATATCCAAAAAGTCACATAAGAAAAACAGAAATCATAAGAAGATGTTTCACTCCAAGGAAAATATAATTTATAAACAAACTAGAAATTGGCTTAAATTTCCAAGGAACTTTGTGAGTGTTAGTAGAGGCAGCAACTTTTTAAAATTAATGTTCTTTTTCAAAACTTGAAAAAAGCTTTCAGTGCTACTGACAGATTTATGCTGGTATTTTTTTCATAGTTGCAAGCAGAGGTTAGGTTCATTTGATAAAAGAACAAATATAAAATGTAGAGACGTGTAATGGGAACAGTAATGAAATGACAGACAGCGGGGCAAGTGGTAAATTTAAAGAGTGATGAGCAGAGACTGAGGTTATTAAACACACAAAAGTATAACTGTTCTGCATCACTGTTAAAACTGAGCTTCATACAGAAAAGTATTTGCAAATCTAGGAGAAACAATCTTTAAGAATTTTTTTTCATTTGGTTTTGTCCATAATACAGTTGCCAGTAGACAAAAGACAACCTGAGGTACAAGGCTTCAGCTTGGTTGCCAAGTATATTATTCATCACAAATAGCACATATTCCCCCAATTTAAAAGGGGAGACAATAAACTACCATTTTTTTCCACTATAAAAATCATGATTTCTTGCTTGTCACCACTTGCTGTAAATCAGCTACTTTTCTAAGTAGTGATAAAAATCCCTTTGGAATGGAGACATTGTAAATTGTGATGTACCATTGCTGACAGGAGAGATTTTTATAAAGCCCAGTTATTGTACATACACAAAACAATATCAGGGCATGAGAGAGACTTGTACACTCAAAGCTCTATTCATTTCCATGGGATCTGTGTCGTATTTATGCTAATTAAAAGTTCTTTCCATTTGGAGAGGGGAAAAAAAGATCAAAGAATGTGCTTACTGAACATAGTAAACATGCAGATAATTATTACCATTTTTTATCAATTTCTTTTCTCTGTTGATAAATGATTCACTGTCTTTTACTCTCAGCAAGTGTCTAAAAGTGAATTAAAGCTTGAGTTGTCTGAAAAGGAAAAACTCCAAGACCTTAGAGAAAGCTAAGTAATAATAAAAAAAAAAGAGAGAGACAGTGAATTTGCCTGAAAAATGGAGGGTTTAATACAAAAGCAAGATAGCAAGAATTCTTTCTCTACACCACTTATAACAAAGAACTATCTTACTGGCCAGTTAAAATTAATGCTTACTAAAAAATACTTAGTAAAATCCTTAGTCAATAGGAAAAAAAGACATCTCACAGAAGAGTCCCAGATTCATCACTGAATAATCAGAAAAGGCTATGATGCAGGGAGGAAGCAAAATGCTGTAGGGATTTGCAGATATTATTGTTTTTGCTGCTTTCAAAGCACTGTTAAAACAGTGTTTCAGTTAAAACTTTCATGACACACAAAAATTTATTTTCAAAACAGTAACATCAAAGTTCTTACTATTGTGAAATGGAGTATTTCTTTCTACATCAATAAACAAGGATGTCACAGAGGTCTGTGATTCTGGCCCTCTGAATGTGAATTTCTGAGCCCAAGAGGCACCCAGAAAGAACAATGAGGGCTAACTGGCAGCCACCAGCCACTCCCCACAGTGCGCACTGGCCAAAGATAACTGAGATGCATATAAAAAAAAAAAATGCTTTCAGTAAGCCCAGACTTGCATCTTCCCATAAATAGAAAAATGCTAAATTCCTTACCTTGAGATATCTACTTTTCCTTAATTAGCAATAGTCTTTTGATGTTCAGACTACCTGATCCTTATTGCAAACATGTGTATAACCTGACTCCTCACATCCCTCCCCCACCTATAGGACAATTCTCTTCCTATTACTTGAGATGCTATCTCCTTGGCTTGAATTTCTAAAAACTTCCTGTGAAATAAAACATAACTCTCAGGAGACAGGGATCAGGACCATCCTCAAGAAAAAGAAATGTGAAAAAGCAAAATGGCTGTCTGAGGAGGCTTTACAAATAGCTGTGAAGAGAAGCCAAAAAGCAAAGGAGAAAAGGAAAGATATACCCATTTGAATGTAGAGTTCCAAAGAACAGCAAGGAGACATAAGAAAGCCTTCTTCAGTGACCAATGGAAAAAATTAAAGGAAAACAATAGAATGGGAAAGACTGGAGATCTCTTCAAGAAAATGAGAGATACCAAGGGAACATTTCATGCAAAGATGCGCTCAATAAAGGACAGAAATGGTAGGGACCTAATAGAAGCAGAAGATACTAAGAAGAGGTGGCAAGTTTTCTATATATAGGTCTTTAGTTTCTTTAGGTAGATATATGCCTAAGTATTTTATTCTTTTCGTTGCAATGGTGAATGGAATTTTTTCCTTAATTTCTCTCTCTATTTTCTCATTATTAGTGTATAAGAATGCAAGGGATTTCTGTGTGTTGACTTAATATGCTGACTTCAGGCTCTACTACAAAACCACAGTCATCAAGACAGTATGGTATTGGCACAAAGACAGAAATATAGACCAATAGAACAAAATAGAAAGCCCAGAGATAAATCCACACACGTATGGACACCTAATCTTTGACAAAGGAGACAATAAGAAATGGAGAAAAAACAATCTCTTTAACAAGTGGTGCTGGGAAAATTGGTCAACCACTTGTAAAAGAATGAAACTAGAACACTTTCTAACACCATTCACAAAAATAAACTCAAAATGGATTAAAGATCTAAATGTAAGACCGGAAACTATAAAACTCCTAGAGGAGAACAGAGGCAAAACACTCTCCAACATAAATCACAGCAGGATCCTCTATGACCCACCTCCCAGAATTCTGGAAATAAAAGCAAAAATAAACAAATAGGACCTAATTAAAATTAAAAGCTTCTGCACAACAAAGGAAACTATAAGCAAGGTGAAAAGACAGCCTTTGGAATGGAAGAAAATAATAGCAAATGAAGCAACTGACAAACAACTAATCTTAAAAATATACAATCAACTCCTGCAGCTCACTTCCAGAAAAATAAAAGACCCAATCAAAAAATGGGCCAAAGAACTAAATAGACATTTCTCCAAAGAAGACATATCAGATGGCTAACAAACACCTGAAAAGATGCTCAACATCACTCATCAGAGAAATGCAAACCAAAACCACAATGAGGTACCATTTCATGCCAGTCACAATGGCTGCGATCCAAAAGTCTACAAGCAATAAATGCTGGAGAGGGTGTGGAGAAAAGGGAAGCCTCTTACACTGTTGGTGGGAATGCAAACTAGTACAGCCACTATGGAGAACAGTGCGGAGATTCCTTAAAAAACTGCAAATAGAACTGCCTTATGACCCAGCAATCCCACTGCTGGGCATACACACCGAGGAAACCAGAATTGAAAGAGACACATGTATCCCAATGTTCATTGCAGTATTGTTTATAATAGCCAGAACATGGAAGCAACCTAGATGTTCATCAGCAGATGAATGGATAAGAAAGCAGTGGTACATATACACAATGGAGTATTACTCAGCCATTAAAAAGAATACATTTGAATCAGTTCTAATGAGGTTGATGAAAATGAAGCCGATTATACAGAGAGAAGTAAGCCAGAAAGAAAAACACCAATACAGTATACTAATACATATATATGGAATTTAGAAAGATGGTAATGATAACCCTGTATGTGTGACAGCAAAAGAGACACAGATGTATAGAATAGTCTTTTTGACTCTGTGGGAGAGGGAGAGGGTGGGATGTTTTGGGAGAATGACATTGAAACATGTATAATATCATATAAGAAACGAGTCAACAGTCCAGGTTCCATGCAGGATACAGGATGCTTGGGGGGTTGCACTGGGATGATGCAGAGAGATGGCATGGGGAGGGAGGTAGGAGGGGGGTTCAGGATGGGGAACATGTGTACACCTGTGGTGGATTCATGTTGATGTGTGGCAAAACCAATACAATATTGTAAAGTAATTAGCCTCCAATTAAAATAAATAAATTTAAATTTTAAAAAAAGAAGAGGTGGCAAGAATATACAGAAGAACTGTTCAAAAAAGATCTTCACAACCCAGATAATCACGATGGTGTGATCACTCACCTAGACCCAGACATCCTGGAAAGTGAAGTCAAGTGGGCCTTAGGAAGCATCACTACGATCAAAGCTACTGGAGGTGATGGAATTCGGAATTCCAGTTGAGCTCTCTCAAATCCTGAAAGATGATGCTGTGAAAGTGCTACACAAAATATGCCAGCAAATTTGGAAAACTCAGCAGTGGCCACAGGACTGGAAAAGGTCAGTTTTCATTCCAATCCCAAAGAAAGGCAATGCCAAAGAATGCTCAAACTATTGCACAATTGCACTCATCTCATATGCTAGTAAAGTAATGCTCAAAATTCCCCAAGCCAGGCTTCAGCAATATGTGAACCATGAAATTCCAGATGTTCAAGCTGGTTTTAGAAAAGGCAGAGGAACCAGAGATCAAATCGCCAATATCTGCTGGATCATCAAAAAAAACAAAAGAGTTCCAGAAAAACATCTATTTCTGCTTTATTGACTATGCCAAAGCCTTTGACTATGTGGATCACAATAAACTGTGGAAAATTCTGAAAGGGATGGGAATACAAGACCACCTGACCTGCCTCTTGAGACACCTGCATGCAGATCAGGAAACAACAGTTAGAACTGGACATGGAACAACAGACTGGTTCCAAATAGGAAAAAGAGTACTTCAAGGCTATATAGTGTCACTCTGCTTATTTAACGTCTATGCAGAGTACATCATGAGAAACACTGGGCTGGAAGAAGCAGAACTGGAATCAACACTGCCAGGAGAAATATCAATAACCTCAGATATGCAGATGACGCCACCCTTATGGCAGAAAGTGAAGAAGAACTAAAGAGCCTCCTGATGAAAGTGAAAGAGGAGAGTGAAAAAGTTGACTTAAAGCTCAACATTCAGAAAACTAAGAACATGGCATCCTGTCCCCTCACTCCATGGCAAATAGATGGGGAAACAGTGGAAACAGTGGCAGATTTTACTTTAGGGGGGCTGCAAAATCACTGCGGATGGTGATTGCAGCCATGAAATAGAAAGACACTTACTCCTTGGAAAGAAAGTTATGACCAACCTAGACAGCATATTAAAAACAGAGACATTACTTTGTCAACAAAGGTCCATCTAGTCAAGGCTATGATTTCTCCAGTGGTCACATATGGATGTGAGAGTTGGACTCTAAAGAAAGCTGAGTGCCGAAGCTTTGATGCTTTTGAACTGTGGTATTGGAGAAGGCTCTTGAGAATTCCTTGGACTGCAAGGAGGTCCAACCAGTCCATCCTACAGGAGATCAGTCCTGGGTGTTCATTGGAAGGACTGATGTTGAAGCTGAAACTTCGATACTTTGGCCACCTGATGCGAAGAGCTGACTCATTGGAAAAGACCCTGACTCTGGGAAAGATTGAGGGCGGGAGGAGAAGGGGACAACAGAGGATGAGATGGTTGGATGGCATCACTGACTCGATGGACATGGGATTGGGTGGACTCCGGGAGTTGGTGATGGACAGGGAGCCCTGGCGTGCTCTGGTTCATGGGGTCACAAAATGTCAGACATGACTGAGCGCCTGAACTGAACTGAACAACTTCTAGGTTGTGACTACTTCTGAAGTCAACACTATGTTAATGAAACTCGGTGTGATGCTATATGAAACAAATCTTACAAAACTAAAAACTTCATAAGAAGAATAAAAATCCAATGGACTTTTTCATTTGCAGAAGAGAGGACTAAAATTTTTAAAAGATAAATTTAAACCCAGGAAGGAGAGAATTCCTTTTAGAACCCGAATATATGACAAAAGTCTTAGTACAAAAAGGGACTACAGCTTGAGCAGCTCAACTGTGTATCTAATGTAGAATGTCCTCTGGATCAGGGGTCTCCAATTCCAGAGCTGTGTACCTGTACCAAACCTTGCCCTGTTAGGAGGTGAGCAGTGGGCCATTTCTGCCTCTCCCCATCATTCTTCCTGGCTCTCATTACTACCTGAACCTTCCCCTTGCTACCCTTGTCATGGAAAAATTGTCTTCCATGAATCCAGTTCCTGGTGCCAAAAAGGCTGGAGACCACTGCTCTAAATCAATGCTTCAATATACACAACCGTCTTTTGAGGATGTTGTTAAAAAGTACATGTGAAAATGCAGGTTTGGGATAGGGCCTGAGAGTCTGCGTTTCTAATAAGCTTCTAGGTCATACCAATTATGGTCTTTTGTGGGCCTCAGTATATGCAAGAATTGTCTAACCATTCCATTGTATGTTCCATAGCATGGCCTCTATTACTTCAAGAAGAAGCACTTTCCATTTGGAGGTCATCAAAGTGTTTTTCTTTTAATTAAGTCAAGTATTGCCTTTCCATATCTTTCATCCATTGATCCTAATTCCAGCCTCCAGAATCATAGTTAAATTATTAAATCTGATTTCATTTTTACATGAAGATTAAATTCAAGAAATACATCCCCCTTGATTCTCTTTCTTCCGAGAAGATGGCATCTCTGATACAGTAAGGGTTTCAAGTCCTCTCTGCCATTTTGTTTGCTCTGTACTGGATATTTTTCAAGGATCATGTCCATCTAAAAGTGAGGTCCCATGGACCCAGCACTCCAGTCCAGATTGTACTGGTAGTCATTATGCTTCTATTTATGATCTTATGTTTCCATAACACATATTGACTGTGTCGAAGTTTCTATAAAACTTGTGGACTCTGACCAAAACTGGCCCTGACTTTTGTTAATAATCCCCACAAAAGCAGCATCACTTAAACAAAAATAATGAAATAGCGAAATAGCTAACCTAATAATTAAATAACTAATCTCCTCTTTTGCAGGGGGCATGATGAATTCTCATGAAATCTTTTTTCCACTGGCTTCATCACCTGGTTCACAACCTCAGTCTCTCCCTTTCCCTGTCATCATTCTCACCCTGTGGCCTCACACGTCTTAAAATTATTGAACCCCAGTGACCTCCACCTCTGTGCCAACACAACCATTTTTTGACATATCCACACCCTATGCTGTCATCCCTTTAACTGCTTCTGCTCAAGCCGTCAGATTCTGACCACTGCTTCACCCTGAATCCACACGCTACCCCACAATGCACACAGAATCTAATTTGTATCTTTACTGTACAAATCTCTCCATGTTATAGTAGTTCATCATTCCCCTCGAATTTCAATTTTCTTTCAACTCAGTTGGTGACTTCTTGTTAAAACAGTTTGAGAAGGTTCTTGTGGTGTCATCTGCAATGCTTCCTGCAGGGTTCACACTTATTTTCCCCAATCCTAGCCCTGGAAAATCCTCATTATCTGTTTTCTCCACTCGTCTGTGCAAAAGTGTCTGGCTAGAGGGGGGGGAAAAAACCTTTCAACTTACTGATTTCATCAGAAATGCAAGTGATTCAAACTGCTTTTCACTGTATTTCACTCCCTATAGCAACAGATCCAAACCTTTTTCAACGTCTTGAAGTTCCTAACACTCCCTGGAATCATAAATTTTAACTGATGAACAGATGATCTCATTGACAAGTCACTGAAATGATCAAGACCACCTGGCATGTGATCTCTCAACTTCCTTGTTCTCCTAAGAGTGTCTTTATGTTTTTGCATGCTTTTCCTTCTTCATTCTAACTTCCTCAGAGGAAGACTATTCCTTTCATAAATGCTGAGGTTAAAACATCTACAAATTTATATTTAACACCTTCCTGCCTAGAACAATGTATTGCTTTATCGGACATACATTCTGCCAGTCTTCTTGCTGAATTTATGCTCTTTACCTATTAACATGCTAAAATGTTCATATGCGTCTTCTCTTTGGCCCTCTTTTTTACTTGTAAGCTTGGTGAAATAAGCCCGTACTCCCTGCTTCAATTTTAACCAAGTACTTTGTAAGCTCTTGTCATTTGATTCTCCATTGCACCTTTCTCATTACCATCTCACCCACTGAAAGTAATGACTTGAGAGTCATCTCTGATCTAACTTAACAATATTTTGTCAGTAATGCTCCTTCTTGTTCTTTCTACAGCATTTTATGCTACTGATTCCTTGTTCTGTCTTAAAACATTATTTTTTTTTTCCTGAATTCCATGATATTGTATGATTCTGGCTCTTCTGTCCCTCTGCTCCTGAGCCCAATTAATTTAAAAAAAATCTGCCACATAGGAGATTTTTCCTATCTTTTCCAATTCTCCTTTAAGGCTCCATTTCCAGTCATCTTCTATGACTACCCATTAGTGATCTACTACCCAGGTGATATGGTGATGACAACCACATTTATATGTTTTAGCCTATATTTCTTTCTATAATTTAAGAGGCAAAAAGGAATAAATCCACTGCAATAATCCCATGTGAAAATTCTGCAGGTACTTCAACATATCCCAAATTTTTTTCAATTTAGATATGACTCATAATCACTGTTATTCTATTTCCTCATTGTCTCCCAAATCCGTTATTCTATTCACTCTCTATTTCTCCATTCATTACTTTAGTCTAGATTTTCTTTTATCAGTTCTTGAAAGGTATATCACAGTAAGGGTTTCCCAAGTGGCACTAGCGATAAAGAATGAGCCTGCCAATGCAGGAAATGCAAAAGACGGAGGTTTGATTCTTGGATTAGGAAGATCCCCTGGAGGAGGAAATGGCAACCCACTCCAGTATTCTTGCCTGGGAAATCCTATGGGCAGAGGAGCCTGGCTGGTGACAATCCATGGGGCTACAAAGAGTCGGATGCGACTGAGTGACTGAGCGCACGCACGTGCGCGCGCGCGCGCACACACACACACACACACACACACACACACACACACGACAATAAGCTCTTAACTGATTTCTGACCTTTCATTCTTTGATCCATCTTTAACATTGCTACCGTTGTTATCTTTCTGTAACTCGGTACACTCAGATTCTACACACTGCATGTGGCACACATGATCTTTCTTGGCCTGGCACCTACCATTCAGACAGATTCCTACCTAACATTAAGTGACTTTCCAAATCCTGCATGCTTCAATTCACACTCTTAGCTTTGACTAAGAGTGCCCCCTCCTTCAAAGCTGTTGGAATAGTAAATGCTCTTCATTTAGTTTACCCATCTCAAATTGCAGCACATAAAAAACTAATCCTTTCCTGATTTCCACTACTGGGAAAAATACCAACTTTCTATAAATGCTCAGGAGCTCTATTTTGGCACTCAGTCATATACTTATTATTGTATGCACTCTTACTTTTTCTCTCCATTTAAATGGTAGCCATCCTGAGAATGACTATACATCTTTCCATCTTGAATAATGCCAACAACATGCTCTTTTATGCCTGCTTGCTAAATTAAATTGCCTTTTAGTGACATTTTATGCCCTGCATGTAAAAACCTTAATGTAAAAAATATTCAGAAATAAAAAGTATGATTACAGTTCCACTGAAAGAAAGACAGAAGGAAGAAAACAGAAGGAAGGGAAGCAGGAAGAAAGGAAAGTCCAGATTAAGAGTTTTGTCTATGAAATTTTCTTCTTTGAATCATTCATTGAGAAACTCCAAATATCATATATCATATTGATAAATTTTATAATCTAAAAAAACAAGTTTCAGGATATAGAGTAACCTTAGATATGACATAAACAGAGGCCCAACTTTGATTTTTATAGTATCTCTAAATAATTTCAGTTCAGGTTGCTGTGAATCCTAGAATTAAGAAAATCAGCCTTTTGGAAGTATGATTGCTTTTCTCTAATGCAACACTATGGAAGTTGAATAACTTTTTCAGGTGC
Source organism: Capricornis sumatraensis (assembly GCF_032405125.1). NCBI lineage: Eukaryota > Metazoa > Chordata > Mammalia > Artiodactyla > Bovidae > Capricornis > Capricornis sumatraensis. The sequence goes on from NC_091069.1 coordinate 115,449,703, forward strand.
CACACAGTAGGAATGTAGGTACTGCTTCTACTTTTAATATTGAAACATAACACTTTACGTCATTAAGGACAATTTCCAAGCTTTATTTTCTAGTGCTATTAACAAAATGTGCACATATGCTCAGTTGTTCAGTCATGTCCAACTCTTTGCAACCCCATGGACTGTAGCATACCAGGCTCTTCTGTCCATGAGATTTTCCAGGCACAAATACTGGAGTGGGTGTCATCCCCTTCTCCAGGAGATCTTCCTGAACCAGGGATTGAACCTATCTCCTGCATTGTCAGGTGGATTCTTTACCACTGAGCTGCCAGGGAAGAAAAGCCATAGATATTATTTTCTGCTTAGATCACTTTCTACTAGTCTTTTCCACTGGAGGCCTTACATGCCTGTTGCTGCCCTTATATAATGGAGATGGCCGTTGACTACTTCTACCCACTTCCTCCTAGAATATGTTAGATATATATGCTGTTGAGCAGAACATTACTTGAATATTCTGAGAATTTTCAACTTTCATTATAGTAAGAGGTGTGGGTATCTGTGTGCACCTGTGTGCATACATGTGCACATGACTAAATGCACATCAGTAGGTGGAGAGTAATGAATGTGACCTAACCATTTCTGTACTCGCTGAGATAGAGAAATAAAGCTTTCCTACATGCTGAAGAATGCTTACCCTCCTCCTGAGCTGATTCATCTAGATGTGAGCCAGGAAGAAATCAGATAAATTATTAACAAGTTATACATGTTCATGGGCCTTACTCTAACCTAACCTCTGAAGTGACATCTCACCACTTTTGTTATATCCTAGTCCTTAAAAACAAGTCTCTGAATCCTGTTCACTCTCAAGGGACATAAACACCAAGAGACTGGGACCTCTGAGAGCCATCTCAGAAGCTGCCTATCATACACACCATTCACTTTCTCACCCACTGTTTCTGCAGATGCTATGAATGCTTTCACATCTTTCCTTTGTAGGTTGGTTCTTCCAGAGGCCCAATTCAGTCATATTTCCCCCAAGAGAGGAATGGTACTAAGTGACGTGACAGAGCAAATTCATCCTGAATCCCTTTATAGCTGTGTGTGACAGGGCTCCACCAGCAGTGATGAGTCACCTTAACATGAAGTACTGTGATGGGCCAGGCACATCCCCTCAGTGGTCTTTTTCTCCAAAAACTTACATAAGCCCAACTCACCATAAAGGAAAAACATCAGACATATCCAAATGGAGCAGCATTCTTCATAATACCAGGCTAGTCCTCAAAACCGTCAAGGGCATCAGAAAACTAAGTCTGAGAGACTGTCTGTCAAGAATAATATAAGATGTGAAAATAATGTAATGTCTTGGATGATATTGTGGAACAGAAGATTATTAGATAAAAACTAAGGAAATCTGAACAAAATGGGGACTTGAGTTAAGAATAAAGTATATTGATTCATTTAAATAAAAGCTGCATGTGCACTATTAAGTATTTATTAATTAATGGAGCTTTGGCAACAAATTCTTTAGAAAGGTCTATCTTCTACCTATCCACACAGAGGCCCAAGAATATAGACACATGCATTGGTTTGCTCGGTATTGCAATAAGAAGCTGTAAGTGCTTTTGTATTTCTGTGGTGGCATTATAAACAGCTTCTTCTAGAGTTCAAATGAAGTAAATCTTTGTCTCAACCTCTTCACTGAGAATTTTGTTGCTGTTTTCACTTATTAAGTCATGTCCGATTCTTTGTGACCTCATGGACTGCAGCATGCCACGAATCCCTGTCCTTCACTATCTCCCACAGTTTGCTCAAATTCATGTCCATTGAGTCTGTGAGTCTAAGCCATCTCATCCTCTGCAACCCCCTTCTTTTGTCTTCAATCTTTCCCAGGCTCAAGGTCTTTTCCAACGAGTCAGCTCATTGCATCAGGTGGCCAAAGAATTCCATTCTCAAATTTATAGACTGTTATGAAAATATCTAGTGTGTGAAGAACTGAAAGTGTGTCCCTCTTCAGAATTCATATGTTGAAACCATACCAACAATGTGATAATATTGGGAGATGAGACCTTTGGCGAGTAATCAGTGTTAGATGTTAAAACTCATGATATAATATCCTATGAAAAGAGTACACCAAAGAGCATGCTCACACTTTTTTCTTCAGTATGCACACAAAGAAGAGGTCATGTGAGCTTGACAGTGAAATGTAAACCAGATATAAGCCAAGAGAAGATGCCTTAGAAGGAACCTTGCTCTTGGACTACCGGCCTCCAGAGTGGTGAAATTAAAATTCTGTTTACATGAATCGAGAACTTCCAGATGTTCAAGTTGGATTTAGAAAAGGCACAGGAACCAGAAATCAAATTGCCAATATCTGTTGGATCGTGGAAAAATTGGGAGAATTCCAGAAAAAAAACAACTACTTATTCTTCATTAACTACACTAAAGCCTTTAACTTGTGTGGATCACAGCAACTATGGAAAATTCTCAAAGACCAGATGACCATACCTGCCCCGTGAGAAACCCTTATGCAGGTCAAGAAGCAACAGTTAGAACCAGATATGGAGCAATGGACTGGTTCAAAATTTGGAAAGGAGTTCGACAAGACTGTATACTGTCACCTTGCTTGTTTAACTTATATGCAGAGTACAGCATGCGAAATGCTGGGCTGGATGAAGCACAAGCTGGAACCAAAGTAGCCAGGAGAAATATCAATAACCTTAGATATGAGGATGACACCATCCTTATGGCAGAAAGTGAAGAGGAACTGAAAAGCTTCTTCATGAAGATGAAAGAGGAGAGTGGAAAAGTGGCTTAAAACTCAACATTCAATAAACTAAGATCATGGCATATTACTTCATGGCAAATAAAGGGAGAAACAGTGGAAACAGTGACAGACTTTATTTTGGGGGGTTCCAAAATCACTGCAGATGGTGACTGAAGCTATGAAATTAAAAAGATGCTTGCTCCTTGGAAGAAAAGCTATGGCCAAAATAGACAGTATATTCAAAAGCAGAGACATTATTTTGCCAACAAAGATTTGTACAGTTAAGGCCATGGTTTTTCCAGTAGTCATGTATGGATGTGAGAGCTGGACCATAAAGAAGGCTGAGGAACAAATAATTGATGCTTTCAAACATGGTGTTGGAGAAGACTCTTGAGAATCCCTTGGACTACAAGGAAATCAAGCCTGTCAATTCTAAAGTAAATCATCCCTGAATATTCATTGGAAGGACTGATGCTGAAACTGAAGCTACAATACTTTGGCCACTTGTTGTGAAGAGCCAACTCATTAGAAAAGATCCTGATTCTGGAAAAGTTTGAAGGCAGGAAGAAAAGGGGACGACAGAGGATGAGATGGTAGGATGGCATCACCGACTCGATGCACATGAGTTTGAGCAAGCTCCAGTAGATGGTGAAGGACAAGGAAGCCTGGAGTGCTACACTCCATGATGTCGCAAAGAAGACATGACTGAGGGCCTGAACTGCCTGACTGATATGTTTTAAATACCAATATGGAAAACCAAACTAGACATGAGTCTAGTCTTGGAACCATTTTAACCATAAAGCATTAGTCCAACAGTTATTTATATTTCAAACACATCCTGGTGAACCAATTGTTTTTAACGGGCCTTGTATCAGATTAAATATTCCAACAGTGTGCCCCTAGTAATAGAATGTCTCAGTGAATGAATGTTAAGAAGAAAAAAGAAAGAAAGTAAGATGGAGGGAGGGAAGGAGAAAGGAAGGAAGGAAGGAAAAAATGAGAGGAAGAAATTGAATGATAAAACTTTTATTAACAGTACTTAAGCACTCTTGGATCTACAGATGACACACAAGCCTAATCTGTTTATGACTTCTCTTTAAACTTAATGAAAAACATTATCCCTTCCTAATTTCCCTGATTTAGGTTGGTCTCTGACTGCTATCATTATTTTTCCCTTTAGAAAACATTGATTTTCTGACAAATTGCTATTTAGATGCTTTCTATAATATGATCTTGAATTCACATGAAAATAGCCGAATTTTCTTTAATAAACCAAAAGTCAGCAAAACAATTTCAAAGAGCCCTTTAGAATGGGATTTGGAAGGCATTCTGACTGGCGATTTAACACAGTTTCTGTAACGGAAGGCCATTTAAACCCAGAAAACCAATGACAGGGCTGGGGAGAGAAGTGCTAAGCTCTCACCAGACATAACTGAAAGATAAAATTACATGATTTCAAATTCTATAACATTTATCCTACAGAGATAATAAATGTAAGAAACAAATCCCGGTCAAAGATTGGTGGTGTGTGGTCTTCTTCCATTTCCACCCTTCTAACATTTAGTCCCATCAATACTTGGAATCGAGATAAAATTGTTTTGCTGTGGTGCTGGCAGTAGATGCAGTGGGGCGATTCAATGAACATAAAATTACAAAACATGGCAGCTTACATTTAAACTTATGGTTTATGTTTAGACTTCAGGGTCTTGCCACTGTTCTCGCCATACATTTAGTATAAGTTCTCAACCTGTGTTACCCTTACCCAGAAGCCCTGCTCCAAGGACCCCTGGCAACTTTGTCCACCACCCCCCTCCACCTCCACTGCTATGCTCCCTTGCCTTATGGCCATCCAGACACATTTACGGTCACTTTATCTGTCCTTGTACCCATGATTATTTGCTTGCGTCTTTCTGCACGATCACATCGCCTACCGTAGAAGCTCCTTGAAAAATTTTATGTTTCCCTCAGTATTGTAATTCATAGATACCATGGTACCACTGTAGAGTCTATGAATTGCAATACTGAGAAAAACAGATAAAATTTTTTAAGGAGCTTTCACTGTAGGCCATGTGATCATGCAGCAAGACATAAGCAAATAATCACATATCTAGTTCATACATAGCAAATGTTCAAAAACTATACTCATGTAAACAAATAAATTGATCCACATATCTTTCTATCAATCTGTTGCAAGAAGAGGGACCCCTTCCAGGGCCCAAAACAGGGCTCTTGTCTTAACATTTGGAAATGAATTGTCCAAGGAGACATGAGCTGAAAAAGCAAGAGATTTTATTGGGAAAGGGCACCCAGGAGGAGAGCAGTAGGATAAGGGAATCCAGGAGAACAGCTCTGCCAAATGGCTGGGAGTCTTGGGTTTTATGGTGATGGGATTAGTTTATGGGTAGTCTTTAGCCAGTCATTCTGACTCAGAGTCCTTCCTGGTGGTACAGCCTTGTTTAGCCAAGATGGATACGAGAGAGAAGGATTCTGGGAGGTGGTTGGACATGTACTGTCTCCTTTTGGCCTTTCCTGAACTCTTCCAGTTGGTGGTGGCTTATTAGTTCTGTGTTCCTTACAGGGACCTCCTGTTGTAAAACAACTCATGCAAATGGTTACTATGGTGCCTGGCCAGGTAGGCTGTTTCAATCAGTGTGCTTCCCCTAACAAATCAGTAATCAAAATAACTCTCTAGAAAGAGTTCTATTCTCCATTGCTTGTAGAGTTTAAAAGCAAGAGATGCTGCTTACGTAATAAACATGGCTACATGTACAGAAATTTAATGAGCTAATAGTCAGCATTCTAAAACCATACTTTAAGGGTAGGCCACTTAAATTACTTTACTCCTTAAAAATTAGTTTTACAGTATCTTTGTGGTAATCCTTATGTTTCATTAATTAGCTTTGTGAACCCTCTAATTAGCTGTTACAACTTCAGTTGTCTCATTGTAAAATGAGGGAGCTGAATTAGTGATAACATGAGAGGATGTATGTGAAAATACCTCAAGGATAATAAAATTTCTCTGCATAGGAATGCAGGGATGTGTAGGAATATTATTATTACTGTTACTACTCTAAACTTCTCATCCAGACTTGCAGTCCACTGATTTGTAGCTCTGAAGAAATGTCTGGTAATTCTAACTTACCAAACTATTAATGTTTAATGACATTTATTCAATATACAATGGATTAATGACTAATTTATAAACCTTTTGCTGTATATTGCAATGTATATGTTGCAGCCAACTGATACTTCCTAGGATGACTTTAGATGGTATTTTTTTGTTGTTGTTGTTTAGTCTCTAAGTCATTCTTTTGTGACTCTATGGATTATAGCCATCAAGCTCCTCTGTCCATGAAATTTTCCAGGCAAGAATACTGGAGTGGGTTGCTATTTCCTACTCTAAGAGATTTTCCCGACCCAGGGACTGAACCCATGTCTCCTGTGCCTCCTGCATGCCCAGGCAGATTCTTTATCACTGACTCACCTGAGTAGCCAACTTCTGGCTGCTGACTTTCCTGGATTCATGACCACATCACTCCAAGTTATACACTTTTCTTCACATCATCCCCTCTGTGTGTCTTCTGTATATCTCTCTTGCCATTGAATTTAGAGTCTATCCAGGTAGTGCAGGATAATCTTTCATCAAAATCCTTAACTTAGTTACATCTGCAAAACCCCTTTTTCCTAACGAGGTGATAGTCTTGAGTCCCAGGGATTGGAATGTGGATACATCCAGCTTTGGGCAAGAATGAGCTCTTTGTACAAGGTGCTCTCTGCAGGAGACACCTTTTACTCATTATTAACCTTAAACCAGGCACCCCCAGGATCTATTCATCTCTGACCCTAGCACACCTATCAAAGACATAGAAATGAAGAATAAGTCATTAAGAGCTGACTAGATCTCTTCTGTATCCTCCCCTTCAGTTATCTCTTGAACACATCATATGAACAAAATAGCATCCAAAGAAAAATCACCCCATGACAAGCCTACACAGAAACCCACAGATAGTGGGGGATGGTGATGTTTTGCCTGTCCCACCCCCATCTCAATGATAGAGATGACTTCCCTATTTCCCTTTAAAAGCTTTCATGGTTGAGCACAATCTTCAGAGGTGATTTTTGGGGACACTGAGTCCACAGTTTCCCCCAGATTGCTGACATTCTGATTAAAAGCACCTGTCCTTTCTACCAACATTTACCTCTCGAGCATTAACTTTTGGAGTGATGAGCAGCTGAACCTGATTTGGTAGTCCATCGGGTCACAAAGAGCCAAACACAACTGAAGTGACTTAGCATGCACACAAAGCTAGTTAATGAATTTCAAAGAAAGATTACCATAAAGATGCTGTAAAAATAATTTTTAAAGTTTTCACTTTTGTTTAACTTAAACAAATCAACTTATTTTTGCATTTCTTTTTTCATATCTGCACATCTACAGTGACATCCTAGAAGAATTTCTCATCACTATTTTGGGAACATTTACTTTTTTTTTTTTTTTTTTTAATCTTGAATTTTGTTTAGAAATAAGTAGTTGTGCCATACTTCCTGATTAGTAATAGTTAATCTAGAATAAGCTCTGACTATGGGCCAAGCATGACTTTTTACATGCATTACCTCATTTAAGCACAATGTATATAATGGTTCAAATATGACTTGGCTATTGGACAAATTTGAATTTGAATTCAACTTTAGCATTTACACATAAGGGGGCCTTTGACAAAGCAAAGTCTTGAATCCTTGTTTTCAGAAATTAAAAATTGGGAGGATCACTTAACCTTTCCACACTGGATTGTCCTAAATCCAGATACTTGTAGCCTTTAAAATGGAGTGTGGATCTAGGCCTTCCACCTAGACTATAGGCCGTCCACCTAGACTGTTCTTTTGGACAGAAATCAGTTTATTTAATACAATTGCCTCATTCAGAACTAGATGTTTTCCCCCATTTAACATTAGAGGGTATCTTTTAAATATGTATATACATATATATATGTATGTGTATACATATATATATATAATGATATTCATAATAGTTAAATACTTGCTCATATTTTGGACTTCCCTCCCCCACATCTCCATCCCACCCCATCTGTATTCTTCTCCATAACACTTCTTTTCAAACAAAAGCATACAAGGAACATTATTTTGGAAAATGTTCTTTGGAACTAAAGAATGGTGAACTATACTGTCCTTAGGCACAGCAAAGGTGCTCTTCACCCTAGAATAAATGCCCCTTCTGAATCAAGAGGAACCAGACATATACAAAAATAGTTCCATAAAAATCTCCTACCTCAGTACTTATTGCAACGTCCCATAGACTGGGGACAGTCCAATCTCTACAAACAATTCTCTACTATTCACAAGGATGGCCAAGGCCCATTCTCAAAGGTTCACTGAGTGTGTAAATTGTGATACAGATATAGTCTGTTTGGAAAAGACTCTTAAGAACTAAGACTCTATATCCAGGTGCCCCTTACTAATAAAAGAAAAAGAGAGAAGAACTAAGATGTTATGATGTCTAAATAGACAACCCACTCAACTAGTTCTCTTTTTCTTAATATGTCAGAAACAAAGGTTTGAACATTTTCAGTTGGTTTGCATGGCTTGCTGTTAACATATTCTGCAGATGGAAAGAAAGGGAAAAAGTAACTCATGATAATGGCAGAGTGTAGAACTGTGAGGAAGTCTCCCAGAGGACCCAGCCAGGATCAGCAGGAGAGCTTTATTTCACATAACGTCTTCACCCATGGCCATGAAAGAGGAACAAACAGCTCACTAATTACCTTCATCAGAAGCATGATGCAAACACCACTAGGGGAGATGATAATAAAAAGGGGAATAGAAGTGCTTAAAACTAGATGAAAAATAGAGTGAAATGGACCTAACTATATGAGCTAATAAATCTAGAGAAAAAGATTCAAGCTCAAATATGTGTGAAAATCAGGATCTGGAAAGTGGGAAAAAATGATCTTAACATTAAGTGATTGTGTGACTAAAAGGAAAAAAGAGTATTCAGATGGTTTTGAAAACCAAACTAAAAGTGGTGTGATTAAATTGTACAAGGAAAATTTGTCCAGACTATCAGAAAAACATTTCCTAGCAGCAAACTTTATTAAGCCTGAAATAACTTCTCCAGAGAATAGAAGTCCCTTCATCTGCTTATTTTAAAATGAGACTAGACAAACCACTGGGAAACAACTGGTCCGAGGTTTACTCCATCCCGACATGGCCAGGAAAGGCAGGCGAGATGATCTAATACGTTGATCCACCATGTAGCCCTAAACTGATATTAAATATGACTAACCACTTGTTTTGTTCATATTCTCATTTGCCTCCCAAAAACTGAAATTGGCAAATATAAATGTGTAAAACTTTTTAACACATGCAATGCATTAAGTTTGTGCTCCAGGAAGAGGATTTTATCAGGCACTGAGGCACAGACATCTTCACCCTCATGGCAGAGTCAACTAAACAATAAAAGATGTAGCAAAGAAAAGCCAGGATTCCCTCCTACAATACTACCATAGTGTTCTGCTGCTGCTGCTGCTGCTGCTGCTGCTAAGTCACTTCAGTCGTGTCCGACTCTGTGCGACTCCAGAGACAGCAGCCCACCAGGCTCCCCTGTCCCTGGGATTCTCCAGGCAAGAACACTGGAGTGGGTTGCCATTTCCTTCTCCAATGCATGAAAGTGAAAAGTGAAAGTGAAGTTGCTCAGTCTTGTCCGACTCTTAGCGACCCTATGGACTGTAGCCCACCAGGCTCCTCTGTCCATGAGATTTTCCAGGCAAGAGTACTGGAGTGGGGTGCCATTGCCTTCTCTGCCATAGTGTTCTGAGTTAGGTCCAAACACCTTATTGTGGTTAATGAGATTCCACATTGCCTAACATTCACAGATTTCAAAAGCTCCCACCTTCACTTTTCTTTAACATTCACTATTGTCATTCTTGGATCTTCCTAAGAGGAGCTAGTTGTAAAGAACCCATCTGCAAGTGTAGGAGATATAAGAGATGTGGGTTCAACTCTTGGGTCAGGAAGATCCCCTGGACGAGAGCATGGCAACCCATTCCAGTATGCTTGCTGGAAAATTCCATGGACAGAGGAGCCTGGTGGGTTACAGTCCATGGGGTCACAAAGAATTTGAAATGACTTAGTAGGCACACACACATTGTCAGTTTCATCTTCTCTTTGCCCCTCAAGTGTTCAGTGCTCTCTGATCACTCATCCTGTTAACTCTGCTCGGGGTACATGCCACTCCTCCATATACTTTTTGCAAGACAAACTTCTACTGTTTATGTAGTCAACACTTCTTATGGAGAGTTTACACTAAATCTGCAAATATCAATGAGGCACCAATCTCATACTTTTCCATAGCACCATTCTCTGATCAAAAGACTTGTCCATATTATATTGATATTATCCACTTACTTGTCTCACTCTCTAGACTGTAGTTTATGAGGTCGTGTTTCATGGTTCTCTTGTCTTTTATCACCTTCTAGCTCCAGATCTGACATATATGTCCTAAACAAATTTTCTGAATGCGCGTAGATAAGCTATCTATTGCCAAAATAGTGTCATGCAGCAACCTATCCTAAAAAATCAGTGACTTGCAGCAATCACTTACTCACACTCTTGTGCCTGCTGGTCTGCGGGAAGTTGGCTGACTAAGCAGCTGGATTTGGTTAAACTTGGAACCAGGCTGCAGACTGGAACTCTGTTCCATGTGTTTCTAATTCTCCTTGGATCATTCGGTCAGCCAGGGTATGTTCTTCTAATTGCAATGGCAGAAATGAAAGAGGAGGCATCAATGTGTAATGCCACTAAAGCCTAGATTTGGAACTGCTGCAGTTGCTTTTACTCCTATTCCATTGAACAAAGCAAGACACTGGGCAGAATCCAACATAACAGGGCAGAGAAATATACTTTATTACTGGTGAGAGAAAGTGTGAGATCATGCAGCAAAGAGAATGATAGTGGGAAGAGTGACAGGTTGGAAGCAACAGTCAAATCTTACACAATCTGAATACACAGCTGTCATAAAATTATAATTATAACCTTGGTTGAATAGCAGCTTCTTCTTATTAACATTAATAAATGTCTTTGCATAATAAAAATATGAATATTATCTTATATAGATTTATTATCTATATGTATTAAATGACTAATAAGTTATCTATAACACAAGATAGCTTGAAGTGTTAATAATGTGATAAAATCTATTAATAGTCATTGCATGGTTTTAGTTCCTTTGTGACACAAAATTCACCTTTCAATTGAATTATACTTTTGCAGAGGACAGGTTATATCTTAGGATTGCTTTGTGTTATCCAGAGGAATAGAAAAAGAAAGAAATTTAGGTAATCAGTTTAGCTTTTTAGAAAATTGAACCACTAATCACCAAACTGAATATCTTTAATGTAGTCTTTAGTAGGATAATTCTGGGGCCTTAAACAGTAAAGCTAAGAAAACATCTGGATATTACATCCAAGACTGCTTCATAGAAGAGACTAGATGGGACTATAGTTTAATGGAAAGAGCACTAGTCCTCACTGGTTTCATTCTAGAATGAACCTTTGTCTTGAATTAGAGTTAACAGAGTAACAGAGTTTAAATGCATGGTTATTGGAGACACAAGTTGAGATCATCTCCTTACTAAGTTTGCAGCCAAGATCAAGTTATTCAATATCTCTAGTCTTAGAAGATATCAGCACAGTATACCTCTTATCATTTTGAAGGTTTAATGATAATCATTGAGAGTAAAGAGGAAGACATGTCTTCAGCATCATTTCTCTTCTAGCACTTAGTAGAGTATTTGGATAATAGCATGTGTGTTCAGTCACTAAGTCATGTCCAACTCCCTGAGACCCCATGGAGTGTGCTCACCAGGTTTCCCTGTTCATCATTATGTCCTGCAGTTTGCTCAAGTTCATGTCCATTGAGTCAGTGATGCCATCCAGCCGTCTCATCCTCTGCCACTCTTTTCTACTCCTGCCCTCAATCTTTCCCAGCATCTGGGTTTTTTTCCAGTGAGTTGGCTCTTTGCATCAGGTGGCCAAAGTATTGCAGCTTCAGCTTCAACATCAGTCCTTCCAATGAATATTCAGAGTTGATTTCAAGACTGGTTTGATATCTGTAGCTAATAGTCACTGAATATATAAATGTCTGGCTATGAAACTGGCAATTTTGCAGATTTATGGAGAAAGACAATCTTAAGGAAAATTATACCAAAGTCACTTTAAGATGTAAGACTAAAGGCATCTTTAAACAAGGCACAGAAAGCATACCATAAAGTAAAAGACTAAGCAATTCAACTACATGCATTTTGTCAAAATTACCATAGAAAGTGAAAAACAATTTAAAAGGGAAAGGAGCTATTTGAAAAACAAAAGTTGAGAGCACATAAAGAACAGATAAAGAATTTTAAAAAAGTGTAATAACCCTAACAGAACAATAGGAGTATTTAAGCATTACTGAAGCAAAAGATAGTAAAATATTTGAACAGATATGTAACTGAAGAAGAAATGGAATTCACCCATAAATATTTGAAGACACTTGTGATGAGGTGAATACAAATTAGTATCACAATGAGTTACGATTTTGTGCCCATCAGACACTAAGTATTCTGTGAAAGTAAGTTTGCATGACAACATGGAGAAGCCAGTATAATTATATACTTCTGATGAGAAAGTAAATCACTACATTTGTTTCAAAAACAAATTAGTACTTTTGAGTAACACTGAGGAAACAGATGCCCTTTGTGGCAAAGATGAAGGCATTCACCAAATATTTATCAGTGTCACCAAATTTTCTGCTATTTTATTTTCTAGCGAACTGTGGGCAAAAGAAGCATAAACCATAGAAAATACATAACACATTATCTCTCTCTTCTCTTGGGAGAAGTCTTGGCAACCACAGCAGAGTTTACTGTGAGTGAAATGTAAAACTTACTAGTGTTAAGACTCTTATATGTTGGGGCAATAGTTGGACCACAGCATAAATCACGGCCTTAACTAAAATATCCTAAGCTTACTAATTCCTCTTCTCAATATACTTGAGACCAATGCTTGAAATCAAGATGGCGACTTGATATTTAGTCAAAGATCTATTGGGCCAAAATGAGCATTTTTTAAAAAGTAATTAAAAGCTAATTATTGGGCTTCCCTGGTAGCTCAGCTGGTAAAGAATCTGCCTGCAATGCAGGAGACTCCACTTCAATTCCTGGGTGGGGAAAATCTACTGGAGAAGAGATAGGCTATCCACTCCAGTATTCTTGGGCTTTCCTGGTGACTCAGCTGGTAAAGAATCTACTCACACTGTGGGAGACCTGGGTTCAATTCCTACATTGAGAAGATCCCATGGCAAAGGGAATGGCTACCCACTCCAATATTGTGGCCTGGAGAATTCCAAGGATACAGCCCATAGGATCGCAGAGTCAGACACAACTGAGCTACTTTCACTTTCACTTTCAAGTGGATTATATAGAATATATATTTTTAAAAGTACAGTTTATGATTTTTTTGTTTTAGTTTTACAAGCACAATCATAAAGGCATATGTATATACACTTCAGAATAGGTTTATATAGGATCACTGAATAAACCACATTCACTCGGATGAAAAATATGAAAGTCAGTGTCCTACAGAACCTGTATACCTGTGCACCAAAAAGCATGTATAAAAGTCTTTATTCCATTGATTTTAAAAGTAAACTCTTGAGGAGTAAAACCCATTCACAGTACAGTAGATATATATATCTTAATGTATATGTATGGAATAGAACATAATCCAACCTTAAAAATTTATGAAGTATATGTAGAATTGCATCAGTAAATTATAGGATCATAAGGCTAAAATAAATAAATAAATAAAGGATAATATATTGAGTTGGCCAAAAAGTTCATTTAGTTTTTTTCTCTAAGATGGTACCAAAAACCTGAATGAATTTTTTGGCCAACCCAACATAAAAAATTCTTCCTATGTAAAGTATAGACTTTGAAAACCTAAATAATATGTAGTTTGGGGAATCTAACATATCTGGTAGAATCAAAGGGCAAGATGTAATGAATGCAGTGTTTAGAATTTTGCCTACCTCTGAAATTTACTGAATAAAGGAGAAAGAGAATGGGATAAGACAGAAACCCTAGGAGGGTTTCAAAATGAATAGCAATCAATTATAGTATACAATATTCAATAACTATATTTTTAAAAGAACACAAATGTTTTGAATCCCAGTTGTAAAACCAATAACCACAGAAACTTGTCTCTTTGCCTTCATTTCTTCAACTCTAGAGTGGGATTAGTAATAACATGACAATGAGTTTTATAAAACACTAGCATATACTACCTTAATACCCTTTACAAAAAAAAAAATAGAAAAATACCCCTTTATATAGTTCCTTTTTTCTATCAGTGGAATGACATTTCAACTTGTGTTCTAATCTGCTGTGCTTTTCAAGGAAGAGTATTAAATTAACCAATTAATGTAAGGAGAACAAAATTACCTCTTTAAAGGATAAAAACAGAAAAGATGGCAGCAAAAATAACTTACATTGTTTAGTCTTGAGATGAAATAATTCGTTTCCAGTTTCAGATATAGTGCAATTATATGCTACTTGGCTGAAACAAGAGTGATCTTGGAATATGACTATTCCTACAGTTAACTAGTCAGTCCTAAAGGAAATCAACCCTGAATATTCATTGGAGGGTCTGTTACTTAAGTTAACTTTCCAATACTTTGGCCACCTAATGGGAAGAGCTGACTCCTTGGAAAACACCCTGATGCTGGGAAAGATTGAAGGCAAAAGGAAAAGGGGAGAGGTAGAGAATGAGATGGTTGGATAGTATCACCAACTAAATGGACATGAATTTGAGCAAATTCTGGGAGATAGTGGAGGACAGAGGAGCCTGGAGTTGCTGCAATCCATAGGGTTACAAAGAGTCAGATATGACTTAGCAACTGAACAACAACAGTTTCCTTGCTACAACCAATGAAGAAGCCAAATTAGCAAAAAGACCAACTCAGAGATGAATGAGGAAAAACCCACTTAGGAGAAAAAGAGAATGTGATATCCTGTCAGAAAAGATATGAAATTACAGGAAAAGAAAATAGTAATGAGAGTCAGGGTTGAGAAATCAAACAATGAGGAATCCAGGTAACAGTCCCAGCCATCGTGGGATGCATGATCTGATATGAATTCCTCTCTCTGAAATGTCTGTTCTCCATATGGGTCAGTCTCTGTTTACTTCCTCTTTAAATCTACTTGGGAAATTCAAATCACTTTCAAGTTTTTTTGAGGGCAAGTTTTGTTAGTTTGATGTTAGAGACTCATTCATCCATATTCTTCAAGGCTAATCAGACCACAAAAATTTTTTCCCTCCATCATTTTGTTGAATTTTGCTATTCTTCTACTAAGTGCATTTCAACTAATTATTTACAGATTTGTCCTTCTCCACTGGTCTTTCCTCTGAAGAATTTGATTTGGTCTACCAAGGCACAGGGAGCTGCTTATTATTATTATTTTTTTTTTGGGGGGGAGCTGTTTATTTTTTAAAACTCTCCAGTTAGGATCTCTCTTTTATATAATCTGTGACCCACACTACCACACATGGATCTACCCTCTTTGTCCTGTTATATTTTTCTTGTTCATAAATCCTCTTTTTGAAGGTTAGGATAGAACCAAGGTTTCACCTACAGCAGTCTGGCCTTTACCTCCCTTTCCAACTTATGTTTTATTACACTGTGGAACATTTTTTATTTCCATCTTCTTGATCATAAACATGCCTTACACAATCTAGCATCCACACTTCATTCATATTTATCACCACACTGAAATGTCGTCCTCCTTCTTCTCCAATTACCTAAATCTTATCTAGACTTTGGATTTTAAATAAAACCCATCCTCTCTGATAAATCATTCTCAGACAGTCATGGACCTCACTGATTTCTTCCTCCCTTCTCTGAACTTTTAATGCCCCTGTATATTTTACTTCTAATTTGTCATTTGCCATACACTGAGATTAATTATGTTTTCTTCCCCCTAAAAGCATGTCTTTGATCTATCAAACTGACCTGTAAGAAAATCTTTTGCATTTTCTCTAAATGCCTTGTATGGTATTTTGCACATAATACTTTCTAATAAGATGCTCATCTGTATATCTAGTTCTAAGATGAAGCAATTGGTGTCCCTCAAAACTATAAATAAGAGATTTGCACAGCTGTCTGGGGTGTCAGAAAATGTTCTTTTTGCCTCTAAGTTGCCATTGAGTTGATCCTACCAAAGTTCATCTACAGCTCCCTGGGAGTTGATTTCTGCATTTACAGAATTGCAACATTCCCCACCAAAAACTGAGACTGTTCATGCTCCTTAATTTGATTTTTTTGTCCACCATCTTTCACTCTCATAGCCATGGATTTGTGGTTCTTGACTCTTTGTTGCATTTCTAGTTCCTCCTTAGTTCTTTGGCACTGCAGTCTTCTGATCCCCATATGCCAATATGGATTTGACCACTGGCTTAAAACCACCATCTCAGGATGGTGAGAGATAGTGTGAGGTGAGGTGATATTCTAGGTTAAAAAAAAAGAAATTGTTGATATATGCAAATTAAAGGAGTGTCCCTTATCTCAATGTCTTTAATACAGAATTGCATATCTTGTAGAAGACTATAAGGATGGTAACATTTCTCCAAATTCTGCCCAACATCTTGTAAAGCCCTTGTTGATTAATTGTCATCTTAGAAAACCTCATCCTGGCCACATCTTGTCTTCCCAACAGAATGACTGATGATAAAGTGAAAACTTATGTCTCAGCTAAGCTGCATCAGATGTGATTCTATAAATAATCTGCTGATTCTCTACCTACATATAATTGACCCCTTAAATCACAAGGAAGTTCTTTCCATCTAAACAGCTTACTGAGTGTTATGATTTATTCAGTGACTCAGCATGGAAAATTTGATCAACATCACATTTTGAGGATCTAATGTATGAAAAACACTATGATATGTGCCAGCACTATAAGAATAATTGCAATCAGTCTTTGGTATTGAGGTGTTCACGAATTGCTTGGAATGACAGTCTGATAAAAAAGAGGAAAGAATGATTAAGTGTGTTAGTCACTTAATTGTGTCTGACTCTTTGGGATCCCATGGACTGCAGCCCACAAGGCTCCTCTGTCCAGGGGATTTCCCACACGAGAATACTGGAGTGTGTTGCCATTCCCTTCTCCAGGGGATCTTCCTGACCCAGGAATCGAATCCGGGTCTCCCACATTGCAGGTGGAGTCTTTACCGCCTGAGCCACAAGGGAAGCCTAAAAGAATACTACATGGAGTTAATGCCATGATCAGAATAACAACAAAAATGCATTACTATGGGAACCAAACATTTAAGATCTCACCTGCTGACCATTTCAGTGATGGTCAGTGGATAGAAGAGATAATATATGATGAATTTCATTTGAGGTTCCTGCTCAACCTATGCACACTTCTGAAAATAGTCCCCAGCCCTAAGGTCTTCATTCTTACAGCCATATATGCTATGATATTGATCTCTGTGATGGTTAATAGGGTGGGCATGTGGTCTGAAAGAATCAGCTTTGAAGAGAAAGTCTAGAGTACATTATTTGTGGCAGTAGATCCTTTTAGTTCAGTCATGCTAAGTCACACGTGAAACTTTGTTGCATTCAACTCTGTAACTCCATGCACTGTAGCCCGCCAGGCTCCTCTATCCATAGAATTCTCCAGGCAAGAATACTTGAGAGGGTAGTCATTTCCTATAATAGTGGATATTCCTGACCCAGGGATGAAATCTGGGTCTGTCGTGTTGCAGGCAGATTCTTTACCATCTGAGCCACTAGGGTTCATTTGTATATGAACCCACAATCTGGGTTGAAGAGAGCATCATGACTGATACTGAGGCATATAAGGAAGAAGCACCAAGAAACTAAACAGTCTCAAAGAATTAGAGACAAATAGGGTGTTGCTATGGACTCAATGCTTATGTTTGTCTAGCATGCATAGGTTGAAACCCAAATTCTGACTGTGATGCTCTTTGGAGATGAGCCCTATGGGAGGTAATCAGGTTATAAAGGTGGAGTTCTTGAATAAGATCAATGCTTTTATAAGAAGAGATACAAGAATGATAATCTCTCTCCATCATGTGAGAATATAGAAATAAGGGAGTCATCTGCAAGTCAGAAACAGGGCCCTTACTATCAGTAATTTGTTATTTACCAAACTAACCAATATAGCTGCTTAGAATTGTCATAGCTTTTAAATGCTCAGTAGAATGATCAAACTCCCACACAATTGCACACATCTCACATGCTAGTAAAGTAATGCTCAAAATCCTCCAAGCCAGGCTCCAACAGTACATGAACCATGAACTTCCAGATGTTCAAGCTGGTTTTAGAAAAGGCAGAGGAACCAGAGATCAAATGGCCAATATCCACTGGATCATAGAAAAAGCAAAAGAGTTCCAGAAAAACATCTATGTCTGCTTTATTGACTATGCCAAAACCTTTGACTGTGTGGATCACAATCAATTGTGGAAAATTCTGAAAGAGTTGGGAATACAAGACCACCTGACCTGCTTCGTGAGAAATCTGTAGGCAGATCAGGAAGCAACAGTTAGGAGTGGACATGGAACACCAAACTGGTTCCAAATAGGAAAAGGAGTATGTCAAGGCTGTATATTGTCACCCTGCTTATTTAACTTATATGCAGCGTACATCATAAGAAATGCTGGGCTGGATGAAGCACAAGCTGGAATCAAGATGTCGGGAGAAATATCAATAACCTCAGATATGCAGATGACACCACCTCATGGCAGAAAGTGAAGAAGAACTAAAGAGCCTCTTGATGAAAATGAAAGAGGAGAGTGAAAAAGTTAGCTTAAAGCTCAACATTCAGAAGACTAATATAATGGTATCTGGTCCCATCACTTCATGGCAAATAGATGGGAAAACAGCAGAAACAGTGGCAAACTTTATTTTGGGGGGATCCAAAATCATGCACATGGTGACTGCAGCCATGAAATTAAAAGACTCTTGCTCCTTGGAAGGAAAGTTATGACCAACCTAGACAGCATATTAAAAAGCAGAGACATTACTTTGCCAACAAAGGTCCATCTAGTCAAGGGATGGTTTTCCAGTAGTCATGTATGGATGTGAGAGTTGGACTATAAAGAAAGCTGAGCACCGAAGAATTGATGCTTTTGAACTGTGATGTTGGAGAAGACTCTTGAGAGTCCCTTGGACTGCAAGGAGATCCAACCAGTCCATCCTAAAGGAGATCAGTCCTGGGTGCTCATTGGAAGGACTGATGTTGAAGCTGAAATTTCAATACTTTGGCCACCTGATGCAAAGAATTGACTCATTTGAAAAGACCCTGATGTTGGGAAAGATTGAGAGCAGGAGGAGAAGGGGACAACAGAGGGTGAAATGGTTGGATGGGATCACCAATTCAATGGACATGAGTTTGGGTAAACTCTGGGAGTTGGTGATGGACAGGGAGGCCTGGCATGCTGCAGTCTGTGGGGTCACAAAGAGTCAGACACGACTAGTGACTGAACTGAACTGAACCATTTCTCACAAGTCCTAATGACATGTTCACTGCTTAGACTCTACGAAATGCCCCATAATGAAACTCTTTTTCCTTCAGTATTTCTGTTCATTATAATTTGAAAATCAAACTATGCTCCAAAGGGTCACAAAGAGTTGGACACTCACAAAGAGTCGGACATGACTGAGAAACTGAACTGAACTGAGCGACTAAGCACACACTCAGTGCATTACACAACTATAAAAGACTATGTGGAATAAAGTGATACCAAAAAAAAAAAAAGTTGAGATGAATTCAGGTTACAATGGGGAGAGGAATCAAGAAGGATGTTTCAGGTCAAGAAAGAGTCTAGGATGACACCGATTGGTTAGCTGTTGGATAGACATGAATGATCATCTTCTTGTCCTTCCCTAGATTTTCCAGTCTCCTCCGAAGGGACCTGCTATATAACAATGTGGAATTGATATAGGAAATACTAAGGAACTTTTGTCCTCTATCTGCAATTCCAACCTGAACTAGTAGAGTTAAATTTATCGTCTGATTCAAAACAATGTATAGGACTAGATGACCATATTGGTCTCTCTTCTGAAGCCCTCTGTTAGTTTTCCCCTTTGGGAACCCAATCATGTGCTATATGCTGTGCTTAGTCACTCAATCATGTCCAACTCTGTGACCCCATTGGCTCTAGTCCACCAAGCTACTCTGTTCACAGGGATTCTCCAGGCTAGAATACAGGAGTGGGTTGCCATGCCCTTTCCTCCATGAGATCTTCCTGACCCAGGGATAGAACCCAGGTCTCCTACATTGCAAGTGGGTTCTTCACTGTCTGAGACACCAGAGAAGCCCAATCATAACTATACTTATAACACTGAATATCTCCTTTGTTTTCTTTCATTTTGCATCTAAACAGCTATCTACCTCCTTTCGAATATGTGGATTGAAAGTTTGCATGAATTTGCCCTCTGTTTTTTCAAAGATTAGAACTTATTTAATCAGAATTGTGTGTATCCCACCCTTTTACATGTTATAGAGTATTAAGACACAGCCTCAAACTTCAAAGTAGACCTCAGACCCAACTTTCTATTTTTCTTGTAGCTTCAACTGTTCCATTCTTTAATACATCTTAAAATTCAGGCATTTATCATATTAGGCTCTTTTGATAAAATGGTCAGAGACGACTGAGCGACTGAACTGAACTGAACTGAGGCTATTATTTTAGCTTTGGCACTAAATAGACATTCAATAACAGAAAATGATGTGTATTTATATATCTCAGTTCCCAAATGTATAAACCCTGTGAGTAACTCATATCATCCAAAGACTGCCATAACAGTACATTTTTCTATTCTTATCAATACTAATTATAACAATACAATTTTGCTTCCTCTCCCACTGTTTGTTCCATTCTACTGAGTATGTCTAACACCATATTTTAAAACCGACATTTATAGATTTTGTACTGAGAGTTAACACTGTTCCCAGCAATGAGTATTTGTAAAGTTAATTAGCTTTGTAAAAACCCCTCTATCATCATTATCCACATTTTATACATGGGGAAACAGAGAGACAGGGAGATTAAATGACTTTTATGGCGATCATGTAGCTAGGAAATAGCTATTCAGAATTCAAATCTTAACTGTTGCGCAGTAGGGTGTATATTTCTAGCCAATTATAGCACACTGCCTCTCATGTCCACTGTTATTTTTCTTACCTGATCTGTCTTGCTGCAAAGATGTCATTTGCTAAAGTGAAGAATCCTGAGACAGCAGAGGAAAAGTTATAAAAGAGTATAGAAGTAGAAAATAAACGCTCACTTGTGTTCCAATTGAGTGTGTATGGTTTTTCTTTAATTTAACAAAACAGTTGCAAGTATCTGAAGGTATTCATCATCTTTTCCTAAGTTAAAGATCATGATGTACTCACAAATTTAAAGGTGCACTTTAGTGCAACTTCTTACTGACATAGAAAATGTACTGTAATTTTATTTCTTAAATTCTAATCTCATGTTCTTCCCACCAAGACTAAATATGCTTGGGATAATAATCTCCCTCTCCAACTTTGTAGGAAAAAAAAAAAATTAAAAAAATAAATTTTGCAAGCAGAATGTTCAGACACCCAAACTTCACAAGCTGTATACATTATGGACTTAGAAATCACATCGTCTCCAGGTTGATATAACTGTACATGTCTACCTGTATTTGTACATTTTCCTAAGTTTGTTCAAATAAAAATCGGCTGTTGGAGATTTAAGAAGTCTCCAGTTCTAATAGGTTTTGGTTCTTAATTTGCTTTGAATGGCACCATAAATAGAGATAGATATATCATTGCTGTTGTTCAGTCACTAAGTCATGTCTTACTCTTAAGTCCCCATGGACTGCAGCTTGCCAGGCTCCTGTGTCCTCCACTATCTCCCAGAGTTTGTTCAAATATTTGTCCATTGAGTCGATGATGCTATCTAGCCATCTCATCCTCTGTTACCCACTTCTTTTGCCTTCAATCTTTCCCAGCATCAGGATCTTTTCCAACAAGTCAACTCTTCACACCAGGTGGCCAAAGTATTGGAACTTGAATTTCAGCATCAGTCTTTCCAGTGGACATTCAGGGTTGATTTCCTTTAGGATTGACTGATTTGCTCATATATGTTATAAAGTAAGTATTATTTTATTCTAAGGTTGCCTTAAAATATTTATGTTAAATTGTCAGACATAAAATTCACATGTAGAAGAGACTTTACAATTGAATGGTGGGAAATAGAGAGTTCCTTTCCTACTGAGTGTTGCTTTACAAAGGGTATGCAAGATAAAAACATTTTAGAGATCTACTCTGCTTATAGTTGTGCTTATAATACAATACTGTACCGTATACTTAGAAATTCCTTTAGAGGATAAATCTGGTGTTATTTTTTAAACACAAAAACATACTGAACTATGTTACTGTTAAAGTTTGTAAACTTGGAAAGTAAGACCCAGAATAGTTAAGAGAGTTTTCCAAGCACTTAACGGATCACAAAGCCAAGATAACAGCACACAGTACTCAACCAAACTTATATGATGAAAACCCTGGGATATAGTAAGAAAGCAATACATTATAAGTGCACTATTATTTCCTTGTCCAGTAAACGTCTTTCTGCACTTCTTTCTTAACTAGAAACTAACTCAAGTTTTCAAACTAGGGCCAGAAACTGGCTGCTGCTTACATAGAAGTTAGTTAAAGGTCATGTCAGGAACAGATGTGCAGAGGGTGATAAGAATGCAGATGATGTGCTTGACAGATAACATCTTTACTGCACCAAAAAGCTGGATAAAAGCTGGATTAAGGAAGAAAACAATTGAGTAAAATGTCCAGATGTGTGATACAGATGCCCGAATGATTAATGCTTACACAGCCAAAACTATTGAAAAGCAATTTTTCAAGTTCTTATCCATCTGGGCACTCAAAGAAAATACTAATAAACAAATGATATCTTGTTGATGTTTTATCACTTTCTTCTTAAAAATATATTATATAACCTTATACAGAAATATGATAATATATGAGTCCATGAATCAGCTGGTTTATTTACTAGGAAAAAAATGTGATTTAGAAGAACCAAATGTCCCAGAGTTCCAATTTTGAAATATGTTGTTTCGTTCAGTGAGAGAACAAGGCATGGAGAACCACCATTTCACATAATTTTGATTACTAATATCCGGGAGAAAATTAGTCATTACTCAAGAGATGTGACCTTTGAAAACAAAATTATTTGAGAGTAGAGTCATCTTAAGAAACTTAAATTTATACTTTGTACCAAATGCTTACATAGACTACTCCATAGAATATCTTAATGAAGGGATTTCTCTAATAAATTAATAAGTATTTTCTGATTAACCCTTGTGGAAATTCTTGTGGAGATTAGTATATGTATAAATCAAAATGTTATTGACTAAATTTTATTATTGACATTCAGTAACTGAAAACATTACTTCCTTAACCAGCTAGAGATGATGATAGTATTTCTTACCATCAGTAGAATGGTCTGATCTTTAGGTACTATAGTAGCTTATACTTTTGAGGGTAAATATGGTGAAATTTATGCAGCCACTTAAAGCATGATTTTGGATGATTTTGGTCAAAATAGTCCTAAATCTAGTAGCAGTTACTTGATAATTCCACTAATTAATTTACTAGTCTCTGTAAGTTAGAGCTCGCCATTAGTGTCCATGCGTTACAGCCTCTGCAAAGAGTTAGATGCTTACATTGGAAGGTCACTTGGGATGCTAAAGAAATCAACATGGCTAAGTCAAGAAGCACTTGTACTAAAACAACTTATTTAAATTGGGTTTTGCTCACTTGATTTCTTTTGCTTTGTAATATAAAATAAATGCAATAACTTTAAAAGTCTTTGAAATATAGGTATTACAAAATGTTCTTAAGCCTTCATTGTTATGGTCATCTTTATTATAAATCAGAAAAAAATCAATCATTCTTTCTTGGGAAACAAGGTAAAGGTTTAAATGTTGTTGAATATTTAATAACATTTTACAGGGTAATCAGATGGTAAATAATCTGCCTACAGTGCAAGAGATCTGGATTTGATCCCTGGGTGGGGAATATCCTGTGGGTGAGGGAATGGCAACCCACTCCAGTATTCTTGCCCAGAAAATCCCACGGGCAGAGGAGCTTGGTGGGCTACAGTCCATGGGGTCACAAAGAGTTAGATATGATTGAGTAACTAATATTCTCTTTATGATAAAAGAGAGCCAATGAAAATATGCAACATAACAGCAAATTTATCTTTCCTAAATGCATATATGAACTTGTGCAGGCATTCAGTTTTAAAGCTAAACAATAACAACAACAAAAATTAAAATAAATTGGGGACAAAAGTACATTCATTTATGAGATAGTTACTTTAATGAGCTGGACAAGTGATATAAACAGCCAAATGGATAAGACATACATTATCAACTATATTTAAAGATAAATTACATCTTGTTTTGGGAGTAAAAGTAATAAGATATTCTGACAGAAGCTGTAGGCTTAATGGGTTATTTGGTTGTTTTTTTCTTATCCAGTATATTTTCAGGGTTAATATATTTTAGCATCTACAGTTATTTTAGTAAAAAAATAACCATAAAAACGAACTTTACTTACTACTCTACAGGGATACAGAGTTCCTTTCTTTTTTTTTTTTTTTATTTTATTTTTTTTTCTTTTTTTTTAATTAAATTTTAAAATCTTTAATTCTTACATGTGTTCCCAAACATGAAACCCCCTCCCACCTCCCTCCCCATAACATCTCTGTGGGTGATCCCCATGCACCAGCCCCAAGCATGCTGTATCCTGCGTCAGACATAGACTGGCGATTCAATTCTTACATGATAGTATACATTATAGAATGCCATTCTCCCAAATCATCCCGCCCTCTCCCTCTCTCTCTGAGTCCAAAAGTCCGTTATACACAGCTGTGTCTTTTTTCCTGTCTTGCATACAGGGTCATCATTGCCATCTTTCTAAATTCCATATATATGTGTTAGTATACTGTATTGGTGTTTTTCTTTCTGGCTGACTTCACTCTGTATAATCGGCTCCAGTTTCATCCATCTCATCAGAACTGATTCAAATGAATTCTTTTTAACGGCTGAGTAATACTCCATTGTGTACATGTACCAAAGCTTTCTTATCCATTCATCTGCTGATGGACATCTAGGTTGTTTCCATGTCCTGGCTATTATAAACAGTGCTGCGATGAACATTGGGGTACATGTGTCTCTTTCAATTCTGGTTTCCTCGGTGTGTATGCCCAGCAGTGGGATTGCTGGGTCATAAGGTAGTTCTATTTGCAATTTTTTAAGGAATCTCCACACTGTTCTCCATAGTGGCTGTACTAGTTTGCATTCCCACCAACAGTGTAGGAGGGTTCCCTTTTCTCCACACCCTCTCCAGCATTTATTGCTTGCAGATTTTTGGATCGCAGCCATTCTGACTGGTGTGAAGTGGTACCTCATTGTGGTTTTGATTTGCATTTCTCTGATAATGAGTGATGTTGAGCATCTTTTCATGTGTTTGTTAGCCATCCGTATGTCTTCTTTGGAGAAATGTCTATTTAGTTCTTTGGCCCATTTTTTGATTGGGTCGTTTATTTTTCTGGAATTGAGCTGCATAAGTTGCTTGTATATTTTTGAGATTAGTTGTTTGTCAGTTGCTTCATTTGCTATTATTTTCTCCCATTCAGAAGGCTGTCTTTTCACCTTGTGTATATTTTCCTTTGTTGTGCAGAAGCTTTTAATTTTAATTAGATCCCATTTGTTTATTTTTGCTTTTATTTCCAGAATTCTGGGAGGTGGATCATAGAGGATCCTGCTGTGATTTATGTCTGAGAGTGTTTTGCCTATATTCTCCTCCAGGAGTTTTATAGTTTCTGGTCTTACATTTAGATCTTTAATCCATTTTGAGTTTATTTTTGTGTGCGGTGTTAGAAAGTGATCTAGTTTCATTCTTTTACAAGTGGTTGACCAGTTTTCCCAGCACCACTTGTTAAAGAGATTGTCTTTACTCCATTGTATATTCTTGCCTCCTTTATCAAAGATAAGGTGTCCATATGTGTGTGGATTTATCTCTGGGCTTTCTATTTTGTTCCATTGATCTATATGTCTGTCTTTGTGCCAGTACCATACTGTTTTGATGACTGTGGCTTTGTAGTAGAGCCTGAAGTCAGGCAAGTTGATTCCTCCAGTTCCATTCTTCTTTCTCAAGATTGCTTTGGCTATTCAATGCAATCCCTATCAAGCTACCAGCCATATTTTTCACAGAACTAGAACAAATAATTTCAAGATTTGTATGGAAATACAAAAAACCTCGAATAGCCAAAGTTCCTTTCTTTTGAACCAAACATTTTCCTATATGTGTTTTTTATATATATAAATGAAAGTGAAAGTCTCTCAATTATGTCTGACTCTTTGTGACCCCATGCACTATACAGTCCATGGAATTCTCTAGGCCAGAGAACTGGAGTGGATTGCCTTTCCCTTCTCCAGGGGATCTTCCCAACCCAGGGATGGAACCCAGGTCTCCTGTGTTGCAGGCAGATTCTTTACCAGCTGAACCACAGGGAAGCCAAATATATATATACACATATATTACACATATACATTTAAAACTGTTTTCATCAAATATATTTATTTCTTTGGAAATCTTCCAAATGCTTAAAATCTCTTGGCTTTGTAAACAAATTTTCCAATGAATACTGCTTGAGAGAAGCAGGAGTTCTGGCATCACTTATATTGAAAAAGAAAATAATTATATCAACTGCATTTTTTAAACTAATTTTTATCTTCATATAAAACAGTTCTTGAGTGCATTGAAATAAATTATCTCTCTTAATATTGATCAAATATTGGGAAAATAATATTATTTTCTTAAATCTAAATGTACCTTGAATTTGCCAAGGATAAAAGCTTTGTCCAATTTTCCAATCTTGGGTTTGAGATTTACTAATCACATTTAAATAATGGTAATAAGGTAAGCTACATTTTGGCCCTGTTTCTCAATCTTTCAAACATGGTGAAAGTTTACCTTATCTCTATGAATATTTATGTATTTATGTCTTTGGCAATCATTTCTTAAAGAATCACTGTTGAGAATTTGGAAAAACTGCCATATATATCACTTCAAGTCAGTATCCAGAATGCTTTTCTTTCATTTTAATAAATTATTTTACAAATAAAAGTGGAAGAACTTGAGCAAAAAGCTTCAAGAAACAGGTATTTTTTATTAGGAAGAAGAAATGTGTCCAGAGTTTGTTGTTGTTGATGTTTATAACAAGAAAAGAGGAAAGATACAAAGAAAAAAAGATGAAAGATGTTCCATGAACTTTTTTGGATAGGACATAGCAAGGTATAGGAGAAAAGTAAGGAAGATCAGTTAGGTAACAGACAAGGAGAAGGATGCTGTCTCTTAATGCATCTCTTCTGATTGGTGG
The DNA here is from genome assembly GCF_032405125.1 of Capricornis sumatraensis. NCBI lineage: Eukaryota > Metazoa > Chordata > Mammalia > Artiodactyla > Bovidae > Capricornis > Capricornis sumatraensis. The sequence goes on from NC_091069.1 coordinate 115,476,958, forward strand.
GCTGGTGTGCTAGTAGCTGAAGCTGTAGTCCCCTCTATCAGTGAGCAGACAGATGACTTTGGCAAGGGGCCAGGGGACAACTGGAGTTACCTCATCTGGGTTTTGTAATTGGCTCCTCCACTTTCTTCAGCCTACTATTGAAGAAATCTTCCTCCAGCTCCTTCTGATTACTGATCAAACAGATCTTTAGCAAAACTCTTGGCCTAAGGACTCATCCACACAAGCCTCAGTTTCTTCTTCTGCATACTGGGTGTTATAGAAACATCTAGTTCGTCATAAATAAGCCTGGCCCTCCATACATGATCCCTAGCACCACCATTCACAGGTTGCTTGTGAACTTGAAGGAAACAGGTCCTAGTGCACTGAAAATGGCACCCACTCCAGTGTTCTTGCCTGGAGAATCTCAGGGATGGGGGAGCCTGGTGGGCTGCCATCTCTGGGGTCCCACAGAGTCAGACACGACTGAAGCAACTTAGCAGCAGCAGCAGCAGTGCACTGAAAGTAGATGATCCCACACGCCTAATCTGTTGCTTCATGAGGACTAGTTGCAGACATACTGTTACGAGCATTTGTGAAGAACATTCTGCCCAATCAGTAAATATTTATTTACTGATTAGATAAATGCACACACATAACACACATCTGTTAAGCTATGTAGAACTTAGATAAAATAAATGAAAGCTATAAAAACTCTGTTTTCCAAGAATTCACAATTCCAGATTGGGGAAAGATAAGCAAACAATTGAAAAATAATCTGTAATAGAAATTCAGACAATGAAAATATACACAAATAATAATTTTGATTTGTGGAATATAGAAATGATTTATAGACAAATTAACATTTGAATTAGATTTTAGAACAAGAATATAATCATGGCAGCCAGCAAGAAAAAGAAAATAGAACAATGTGAACAAAATCATGACAAAGTATTTTGTAACTAAGAATGATCAGAGACTGAATGAAAATATGTGAGAAGAGTGGGCAGAGATGCAACTACAAAGGTTGGGCTTGGGTTCTAGAAGAAATTGACCACAGTGTTGAATCTGAACTTTACTGAATAGAATGCACAAGAAAAAAATTATCATAGGCTTATAGTCTGATAGGAGTAGGATGTAACATAATGAGCTATTAGTCCAGAACTATATTCTATGGGAAATGGATATATACTGGGGGAGAAATGAAGGAAAGATGCAAAGAACAGAAGATATTGAGGACATGGAGACAAGTCAAAAAATATCTACAATAGTTTAGGTGAGAAAAGGCAGCCCTTGAAGGGGGCAATGAAAGGAAGATTTAAATATAAATAGTTCAAACGAAGATCAATCAGAAGTATGGGAATCAAGGGAATGGCTACTAACATGTAATTGAACACTTTCTTTGTGTATGAACTAACTTAAGCAAGTATTTTATTAAAATATAGGCAGTTTTACTTTCATTCCTAATAGTAAGTTGTGAGTTTTTGCCTGTGATTGTGATAAGCATCAGTGATTGTAAACACAGAAAATGAAGAAAATGAACACTATCCAAGAAAATGAACACTTCTTTTTCTCAGTTTACCATCAGTCAAATATATCACAATTGTGTTCCACAAACCTAATTTTAGATCAGCTGTGCTTTTAAAAGGAAAATATAAATCATGAGCTTGGAATACAGACAACATTTTCTCATACATGGAATTATTTCACAAACGATAATGTGGTATATTGTTCAGGGACAATATACAACAACAAAAATATGTTTTCATGCCAAATCAACATTGGCGCTAGTGGTAAAGAATCTGCCTGTCAAGGAGGCATAAGAGGTATGGGTTCGATTCTTGGATCCGGAGGATCCCCTTGGTATAGAAAATGGCAACATGCTCCAGTATTCCTGACTGGAAAAATTCCATGGATAGAGGAGTCTGGTGGGCTACAGTCCACAGGGCTACAAAGAGTTAGACATGATTGAGCAATGGAACCCACGAACAACATACAACAACAAAAATACATTTTCATGCCAAACTGACAGATGGCATTGTAGTGAAACAGCAGAAGTGTCTAACCTTAATAATACAAACACAGAAGTATGATTTTCAAAGTAACATTCTTTAATCTTCCTTCTATCGGTGGTCACCTTTTCAATGGTTTCTCCATAATGAACTTTAGCTAGATTTATTTGTTCATTCAGTCAGCAAGTACTTAGTGAATACTTACTGTATTTACTGAATGCCTTTTGTATGCCAGGTTCCATTCGAGACACTAACAAGAAGCCATCACACTGATGAGTTAGTCAGAAAATGTGAATCAGTATTTGCAATGTCGAGTGTGATGTGCAGAATACTGGTAGGTTGAAGAGAGAAATGTCCAGGGCTGGATAGAAGACTTTTGTTTTCTAGAGGAAGAAATGCACTCATCCTTGAGCCAGGCCTTAAATGATATTTAGGAGTAATTCAAGAAGAAGAAAGCAGAAGGAGGACTACTTTCCCAGAAAGATCTGATGAGTTCAGAGGAAGAGCAGAGAGTTCGTAGGTGGAATAAAGGGAATCAGGGAGGGAGAAGTGGAGAGATGAGCCTAGAGTTAAGAGCTAGGATTTTATTTCAAAGGTAATCACTTTGTGGGAGAACTGCAAGGAAAGAGTAGAGGATATAAATCATAATGTGATTTGTGAGTGTTTGCCCATGTGTTCATGTATATACATCTCTCTCTCTCCATATATATATGAGTTCAGAGGAAGAGCAGAATCAGGGATGAGTTATTTTTTTAAACTGTGAAGTTATTAATAGTTAACAAAGAGAAAGTAATTTGATATTAGACATCATTGTATTGATAATAACCTCAGCCTTTGGAATCTACTTCTCTGGGTATTTATTTTATTATTTTTAATGTTTTCTTTATATGGTTGTTTTAAAGGTATTAGGTTTTCTAAAAGTTAGTTCAATAGCATATATTTTAAATAATTGATAATATCTGTAATTTTAAAGAAAGACTAATAATAAAATATAAAATAAAGTCTGTAAAAGAGCACACCCTAAAAATGGCAAAGTAATACATATACATTTTTAATTAAGTTGAAGTCATAATATGAATACAACTTTATTTCACTTGAATATTTTCTTGATTTCCTTACATTTGCATAAGTTTTTCCTCTTATCTTTCACTTCTTTAAAAATTTTATTGATGTATATTTGATTTACAATGTTGTGTTACTTTCAAGTGTACAGTAAAGTGATTCAGTTATATACATACCTATATTCATTCCTTTTTAAGACTCTTTTCTTATATAGGTTATCACAGAAAACTGGGTAGATTTCCTTGTGCTATACAGAGGGTCCTTGTTGATTATCTATCTTATATATAGTAATGTGTGTGCGTTCATTCCAGACTTCTGATTTATCCCCCACATTTCCCCTTTTGTAACCGTAAGTTGCTCTCAATAGCTGTAAGTCCATTTATGTTTTTTTTTTTTTTTCACTTTTTTTTTTTTTTACTTTATTTTACTTTACAATACTGTATTGGTGTTGCCATGCATCAACATGAATCCGCCACAGGTGTACATGAGTTCCCAATCCTGAACCCTCCTCCCACCTCCCTCCCCATAGCATCTCTCTAGGTCATCCCAGTGCACCAGCCCTAAGTATCCTGTATCCTGCATTGAACCTAGACTGGCAATTCATTTCTTACGTGATATCATGCATGTTTCAATGCCATTCTCCCAAATCATCCCACCCTCTCCCTCTCCCACAGAGTCCAAAAGTCTGTTCTATATATCTGTGTCTCTTTTGCTGTCTCACATACAGGGTTATTGTTACCATCTTTCTAAATTCCATATATATGTGTTAGTATACTGTATTGGTGTTTTTCTTTTTTTTTTTTTTTCACTTTCATTTTTTTTTTAATTAAATTTTAAAATCTTTAATTCTTACATGTGTTCCCAAACATGAAACCCCCTCCCACCTCCCTCCCCATAACATCTCTGTGGGTGATCCCCATGCACCAGCTCCAAGCATGCTGTATCCTGCGTCAGACATAGACTGGCGATTCAATTCTTACATGATAGTATACATGATAGAATGCCATTCTCCCAAATCATCCCATTTATGTTTTGTAAATTAGTTCATTTGTTTATTTTTTAAATTATATTCCACATGTAAGTGATATACGATGTTTGTCTATCGTCATCCAACTTAGTTCATTTACTATGATAATCTCAAAGTTCAACTGGATTGCTGCAAATGGTATTATTTCACATCTTTTTATGGCCACTATATACATATGTGTGTGTGTGTGTGTGTGTGTGTGTGTGTGTGTGACATCTTCTTTATTCATTCTTCTATCAGTGGATATTTAGGTTGCTTCAATGTAAATGTTTCTATTGTAAATGGTGCTGTAATAAACATTGAGATGCACGTATCCTTTCAGACTATAGTTTTCTCTGGATAGGTGCTCAGGAGTGGGATTGCTGGATCACACGGTAGTTCTATTTTTAGTTTTTAAAGGAACCTCTAAATGCTTCACCATAGTAGTTGAACCAATTTACATGCCCACCGACAGTGTAGGGGTGCTCCTTTTTCTCCATACTCTCTCCAGCACTGATTGTGCATAGATTTTTTGATGATGGCTGTTAGGGACAAAATGACGGGCTCTAGGACCTGAGTCATGTTTACCAGAAAGAGACAGGACATACGCTCATCCTACCTGGCCAATCATGTAATGCCAGCTACTCCTGTAACTGAGACAAAGAACTGACTGTATATAAGCTGCCATACTCCTTTGTTTGGGGGTCTTGTCAGATTCCACTGTGCTGGATGAGACTTGGGCCCTAGCGCGCTAGAAATAAACTCCCTTCTTGCCTTTGCATTACTGTGGTGGACTTGCTCTCTCTCGGTCGGTTCGGAGATACGGGCTTGGTGCATAACATTTGGGGGCTCGTCCAGGATCTCCATCCCACGAGGGAGGACAACTCTCCTGGTAGAAGGGAGTAACCTCGTTAGGAAATAAGAGCTCTGAGCACTGGTGCTAACGTTGCAGAAGCCCAGATTAAGTCCGGGGCCCAGTATCATACTGGGGAGGCATCTGGGTGTAAAGTGCAGAGGCAAGTCCAGCGTGAGGCCGAGTCCCTGGTAGCATACTGGGAGGGCAGCTGGCACTGAGGATGTCCTGATGGTAAGACACTTGCAAGTAGAGAAGGGGTTTCTAGTGCTGTAAAGAGGACTGAAAGTAATATTGAGAGTTGGAATCTGTTTGTTGTGTCGTTTCTGTGTCTCTGTGTGCCGGCACTGTCCGTGTGAGTCTCGTTGTTGTTCGTGTTCTCTGTACCCATGGGGCAGACTACTTCTACTCTGCTGTCTCTGATGACTGACCACTTCTCTGATTTCCAGTCTAGAGTTCAGAATCTTTCGTTACTGGTGAAGAAGAACAAACTGGTGACTTTCTGTTCTGCCAAGTGGCCCACCTTTGACGTCGGATTGCCACAAGAGGGAACCTTCAATCCCCAAATTATCCAGGCAGTTAAAGAGAGGGTGCTTACTCCTAGTCCTGCTGGGCACCTAGATCAGACTCCCTACATTCTGGTCTGGCAGGATCTAGTGAGAAACCCTCCAGAATGGCTTAAACCCTTTGTTCTCACTCCTTCTAAACCTCCTAAACCTCCCATCCCTCTTCCCCAACTCCAACCTCGCCAAACCCACAGGTGCTAGTCATGAAGGCTTCCGAAGAAAAAGAAGGAAAAAAGGACGAGAATTGACCAAAGCCGGTCTTCCAGGAATCTTCTCTGTATCCTAATCTGATAGATCTGGAGACCGAATTGTTCCCACCCCTGTATGCGGATCCACATCCGCCCTTGCTTCCACAGGTTCCACAGGTTTCATCGGGACAAGCCAGGAGGAGAACCGAGCCTTCAGCTCCTCCCAGAGAAGGGGGCCCCGCCCAGGGAACTCGGGGAAGAACAAGGGAAATGCCCAGCATAGCAGAAGAAGAAGACCCAGAAGGCCCCTCCTCCACTGTTCACGCGTTTCTGGTCTGGGCGGGGCCAGCCAGAGAGGGTGGAGAGTGGACATATCAGTATTGGCCTTTCTCCACTAGTGATTTGTACAATTGGAAAACCCAGACTCCCTCCTTCTCTGAAAAACCGCAGGGTCTTATTGATCTGTTAGAGTCTATCCGTTTTACTCACAATCCCACTTGGGATGATTGTCAGCAACTGTTACAGGTGCTTTTCACTACAGAGGAGCGCGAGCGGATCCTGTCAGAAGCTCGGAAGAATGTGCCAGGGGTGGATGGGAGGCCCACAATACAGCCTAACCTCATTGAGTAGGGGTTTCCCTTGGTGCGACCCAACTGGGACTTCAAACGCGCTGAAGGTAGGGAGCATCTCCGAGTGTACCGCCAGACTCTTATGGCTGGCCTTAGAGCGGCCACCAGGAAGCCAACCAATTTGGCCAAAATAAATTCAGTGAGGCAGGAGCCAAATGAGAGCCCAGCAGCCTTCCTTGAAAGGATAATGGAAGCTTTTAGACAGTATATCCCTATGGACCCACAGGCAGATGAGTCATGAGCAGCAGTTATGTTAGCATTTGTAAATCAAGCAGCCCCCGATATTAGAAGAAAGTTACAAAAGTTAGAGAGGTTAAGTGAACAATCCTTGCAGGATCTAGTGAGGGCAGCTGAGAGAGTTTTTAATCACAGAGAGACCCCAGAAGAGAGAGAGGACCGCATTAGAAGAGAAGAAAGAAAATTTAGAGCTGAAGAAAACCGTAAAAATCAAAAAGAGCTGGCCCAGATATTTTTTGCTGGGGTTGAAAACAAAAACAGGTTCCAAAAAGGAAAAAAAAATGGACTCAAAAACTGAAGAAAAAACGACAAGGCGTAAGCTTGAGAAAAACCAATGTGCGTTTTGTAAAGAGTTTGAACACTGGAAAGATAAATACCCCAAGAAAAATCTAAAAGAGGGGCCCAAGAACCCCAAGAATGAGACTCCCTCTCCAGACAGTCATATCCTCTACGCGGGTGAGGATAGCGACTAGGGGGTCAGGGCTCGAAGCCCCTCCCCGAGTCCTGGGTAACTATAAATGTGGAGGGGAAACTGGTTGGCTTCATGGTGGACATGGGAGCCCAATACTCAGTCTTAAACCAAAAAGATGGACCCATGTCTAAGAAAAGTAGCTGGGTGCAGGGAGCAACCGGGACTAAACGATATGGATGGACTACAAAACGGCACGTGAACTTGGGGGCCCACCAGGTACCCCATTCTTTTCTGGTGATACCTGAGTGTTCAGCACCCTTGTTGGGAAGGGATTTACTGTCTAAAGTGAATGCCCAAATTCATTTCGACCACGGGCAAGTGTTGGTTTTAGATGGGACCGGGCATCCTCTTCAGGTCCTGTCTCTGGCATTAAAAGATGAATACAGACTCTACTTGCCAGAGGCCCCAGCAACAATAAGCCCCGAAGTACAACCATGGGATCAAAGATACCCTCAGGCCTGGGCTGAAACAGCAGGAATGGGACTAGCCAAACAGAGGCCCCCTATCATTGTGGAACTGAAAGCCAGTGCTTCCCCGGTGAGGGTACGGCAGTATCCCATGAGTCAAGAGGCTCGACAAGGAATTACTCCTCATATACAACACCTCCTAGACGCTGGAGTCCTGAAAAGGTGCTGGTCCCCATGGAACACTCCCCTGTTGCCTGTGAAAAAGCCTGGGGGAACTGATTTTAGACCGGTTCAAGATCTATGAGAAGTCAACAAACGGGTGAATGATATTCATCCTACGGTTCCTAACCCTTATACATTGCTAAGCAACTTGCCTCCAAATTACATTTGGTATACTGTTTTAGATTTAAAAATGCCTTTTTCAGTTTGCCTCTTGCCCCCGCAAGCCAAGAGATCTTTGCCTTCGAATGGCAGGAAGACGGTGGTCAGACCCCTGTGCAGCTGACATGGACTCGCTTACCACAGGGTTTCAAAAACTCGCCCACGTTATTTAATGAGGCCCTGGACGAAGACCTCCATGAGTATCGGGTTGAACACCCTACCATTGTTTTATTACAATATGTTGATGACCTTATGCTGGCAGCGGCTACATAGAAAGAGTGCCAAGAGGCAACAGGTGACCTTCTCCAAACCTTGGGGACTTTAGGTTACAGGGCCAGTGCCAAAAAGGCCCAGATTGCCAAGCAAGAGGTTACATACCTCGGTTATAAGATAAAACAGGGCCAGAGGTGGCTAACACAGGCTATGAAAGAAACCATCCTCAAGATCCCTGAGCCGGCTAACCCTAGACAAGTGAGAGAATTTCTGGGAACTATGGGATATTGCCGGTTATGGATCTTGGGGTTTGCAGAAAAGGCCAGGCCCCTATATGATGGGACCAAAGAAAACAAGGACTGGAAATGGACTGAGCCAATGAAAGAGGCCTTCCAAGAGCTCAGGCGAGCCTTGCTAGAAGCTCCTGCCCTTGCCCTCCCTGATCCATCTAAGCCTTTCCAATTATTTGTAGATGAAAAGCGGGGGATAGGAAAAGGGGTACTAACACAGAGATGGGGACCATGGAAGCGACCTGTAGCTGACCTTTCCAAGAGACTGGACCCAGTGGCAGCCAGATGGCTACCTTGCCTCCATATCATCGTGGCCACCGCGCTCTTAGTCCACGATGTTGATAAACTGACTTATGGACAGAGACTCTTGGTCTACACTCCTCATGCCATAGAGAGAGTTTTAAAGCAACCCCCAGGTAAATGGATTTCTAATGCCTGCTTGACGCACTACCAGGTCTTGCTACTTGACACCCCACGGATTCATTTCCAGATGCCCTGCACTCTAAATCCGGCCACTCTTTTGCCCAATCAGAAGAAAATAGCCCCCTCCATGATTGTGATGAGATACTGGCCGGAGTAACAGCAATATGAAAGGACTTAACTGATACTCCACTGGATAACAGTGAGCTAAAATGGTTCACAGATGGCAGCAGTTATGTGAAAGATGGACAGAGACGGGTGAGAGCCGCAGTAGTAGATGACTCTGGACAGATGATATGGGCAGAGGCCCTTCCCCCAGATACCTCAGCACAAAAGGCAGAGTTAATTGCCCTGATTCAAGCGTTAGAGAGAGCCAAAGGAAAAAGAATAACTATTTTCACTGACAGTCGCTATGCTTTTGGCATGGTACACATCCAGGGCCAGATATATCGGGAACGGGGGTTTTTGACAGCTGAAGGAAAAGAAATTAAAAATTTGCCTGAAATCCGTAGACTTTTAGAGGCTGTACAGATGCCTTTGGCTGTGTCAATAGTACACGTACCTGGACATCAGAAGGGTGACAGCCCCACAGCACGAGGGAATCGTGCCGCAGACCTGGCAGCGCGAAAAGTAGCTGATGAAGATTTCATCACCCCTGTGTTGGCGATCGGACTTCCACCTCCAGGTATGGGAACTCTGCCCCAAACCCCTGAGTATTCATCCACAGACCTTGCTTGGATCCAAGAACACACCAACTTTCAAAAAAGTGAAGATGGATGGTACCAAGACTCAGACAGCTACTTGATACTCCCTGCTCGGTTGGGACGGCAACTATGTGAGCATTTACACTCGTCTACTCATCTGGGAGAAAAGAAGACTCTGATGCTCTTTCAAACTGCGCGCCTGCGATTTCCCCGGCACCAGACAACTGTAAAGAACATAGTGCATGCTTGTAAGGCGTGTCAACAGATGAGGCCAGGAAAAGGACAACATGCAGGACTGAGGTATCGGGGAGAAAGACCAGGGAAACACTGGGAAATAGATTTCACCGAGGTAAGGCCAGGCAAGTGTGGTTACCGGTACTTGTTAGTGTTGGTGGATACCTTCTCACGGTGGGTGGAGGCTTTTCCTACAAAGGGAGAAACCGTGATGATAGTGGCGAAAAAGATTTTAGAAGAAATAGTTCCCAGGTTTGGCCTGCCGGTGACCATCGGCTCTAATAATAGACCTGCTTTTGTGAGTCAAATAGTTCAGAGCCTTGCCCTAGCCCTGGGGACTAAATGGAAGTTACATTGTGAATACAGTCCACAGAGCTCAGGGCAAGTAGAAAGAATGAATCGGACCCTAAAAGAAACTTTAACTAAATTGGCTATAGAGACTGGTGGGGACTGGGTGACCCTTCTTCCCTTCGCCCTTTCCATGCGCGTAACACTCCTTATCAACTTAATCTGACCCCATTTGAAATTCTGTATGGGATACCTCCCCCTGTATGTCCAATATTTGAAGGGAAGACACTACCACCTCCCACGTTAGGACAATTCCAAGAGGCCTTCATGGCCTTAAGCAAGGTGTACTCTCGTGTCTGGAAACTGCTCCAGGAAATACATGTGGGTCAAAATAAGGGAACTATTCCCTCACATGACATTGGCCCAGGAGATTGGGTAAGGGTCAAAAGGCACCACACCAAGGCACTAGAACCCAAATGGAAGGGTCCTTATGTTGTTCTTCTTACCACCCCAACTGCCCTAAAGGTCGACGGTATCGGGCCTTGGGTGCATTGCAACCACGTACGCCCAGCTACTTCAGCAGAGCAGGAAGACGCTAAAAAAGAATGGGAAGCGTCTCTGCACCCGTCCAACCCCCTGAGGCTGAAGCTCCGGTGTCATTGACAGGACCAAGACAACTCGTCTGGACCATTTTATGGATGACCATGTTACTCTGCTCCAAAGCTGCCAGCGTAAACCCGCACCAACCCGTCAGAATCACCTGGAAACTGCAAAATTGACTAACACGTGAGATGCTTAACTCCACCACTGCAATACATCCACCAAATACTTGGTGGCCAGACTTATACTTTGACCTTAAGCCGGCGGTGAATGTACCTTGGAAGAGGGGCAAGCTCTGGAATCATGCATTCTGGGCATGTCCAGGTGCGCCCAGGCATAACTGGAAGATCTGTGGGGGGATACAGGACTCTTATTATAAATCTTGGGACTGCGTAACTTCCAATGATGGGTCGGAGACTCCAGGGTAGAGACAGTGGGATGTAGGAAATCAGGACTTGCTTAACTTCTCATTTGTAGGACCCGTACCTCCGTACTCCGATTGGGAAAAGGATCATAACTTTGCCCAGGTAAAAATAAGGTTTAACATTGACACAGCAAAAAAAAAAAAAAAAAAAAAGGCCTGGGTCAACGGGATATCATGGGGGCTTCAGGCCAGAACTGATGGTTTCCCATACCGGGAGTATTATAATGGGATCATTGTTGTGAGTCAAGTTTTAGAACCGGTACAAATGTATAGTATCGGTCCAAACCCTGTTGAACAGGTCCATGCAACTCTCTACCCGACAACCTCCCTACCTACATCCCAGGGACCAACAAAAGACCCAGAGGCGGGGCCCCTTGCTAAACTCGGACAAACAGATCCCCTATAGAAATTAGTAAAGGCAGCTTATGCTACCTTAAATCAAACCCATCCTGAAGCAACTAAATCCTGTTGGTTATGTTACAACTTTATTCCCCCTTATTATGAGGCAGTAGGCCTCAACGCCTCTTACGACCTGGCCAACGGCACTGATCCTCCTCAGTGTCAATGGGGAGACCGAAAAGTAGGCCTTACAATGAGAGAGGTATGGGGAAAAGGGTTATGTATGGGCAAGGTATTATCAGAGAGGTCTCCACTGTGTGCGCATGTCGTTGAGCCTACGGACTTGCCCATAGCCAGGTGGCTAATACCACGGATGGGAAGATGGTGGGTCTGTTCACACACGGGGCTGACTCCATGCTTACACAGCTCAATCTTTGATCCCAAAGAAGAATTCTGTGTTATGGTAGCAGTCGTGCCAAAGATTCTGTACCAACCAGAGGAAACAATATATGATTACTGGGCCCAAAAATTGACCCTAAATCCTCAAGAAAGAACTTACAAAGTCAAGAGGGAACCTCTTACTGCCATAACCATAGCAACTATGTTCAGTCTTGGAATAGCCGGGGCCAGAACAGGAATAACAGCTTTGTCCCTGCAAAGCCAAGGATTTAACTCCCTGAGAGCGGCCATAGATTAAGACATCACCCGTATAGAGCAATCTATTAGTCATTTGGAATCGTCTTTAACTTCCCTATCTGAAGTAGTTCTGCAAAACAGAAGAGGATTAGATCTGCTCTTTCTGCAACAGGGGGGACTCTGTGCTGCCCTAGGAGAAGAGTGTTGTTTTTATGCTGATCACACAGGAATAGTTAGAGAATCTATGGCCAAAGTAAGAGAGGGACTAGCCCAACGTAAACGAGAATGTGAGGCTCAACAAGGATGGTCTGAGTCTTGGTTTCAACAATCCCCTTGGTTGACCGCCCTAATCTCCACCGTGCTGGGACCCCTGCTAGTACTTCTACTGATGCTTACCTTTGGCCCATGTATTATCAATAGACTTGTAGCCTTTGTAAAGGAATGCATAAATACAGTACAGCTGTTTGTGCTTCGGCAGCAATATCAAACTGTGTCTCAGGACCGAGAGGAAGATTCCTCTATATGATCTAAGGACAGGGGGGAATGTTAGGGACCAAACGGTGGTCTCTAGGACCTGAGTCATGTTTACCAAAAAAAGACAGGACATGCGCTCATCCTGCCTGGCCAATCATGTAACGCCAGCTACTCCTGTAACTGAGACAAAGAACTGCCTGTATAGAAGCCGCCATACTCCTTTGTTCGGGGCTCTTGTCGGATTCCACTGTGCTGGATGAGACTTGGGCCCTAGCGCGCTAGAAATAAACTCCCTTCTTGCCTTTGCATTACTGTGATGGACTTGCTCTCTCTCGGTCGGTTCGGAGATACGGGCTCGGTGCATAACAATGGCCACTCTGACCAGTGTGATATGATGATATCTTACTGTAGTATTGATTTGCATTCTCTGATAAGTGGTAATATTGAGCATCTTTTCATGTGCTTTTTGTCCATCTGTATGTCTTCCTCAGAGAAATGTTTATTTAGATCTTCTGCCCACTTTGTAATTGTATTGTTTGTTTTTATGAACTAGAACTGCATGAGTTGCTTGTATATTTTAGAGTTTAATCCCTTGTTAGTTGCATCATTTGCAAATGTTTTCCTCCATTCTGGGGGTTGTCTTATTTTGTTTATGGTTTCCTTTGCTATGCAGAATCCAAAAGCTTAACTTGGAATGATAGCATAATTTGTTATATTGAAGCTTATTTAATCATCTTTCTATTTTTGGACATTTAGGTTGCTGGTTGCAGGCTAATTCTATAATGTCATGAAGATCATCTTGGTATATAAATGTCTGCCCCTACCTGACAAGTTTCTTATTCTTGTTTCCTAAAAGTAGAGTTAATTAGATGATAGAATATTAACATTTTAATGAATCTTATTACCATTACATATTACTATGGTTAATGAAGTAATGAAAAAAATGTCAATTTGATAAATATAAAATAGCATTGTCTTGCTAAAATTTACATTGATAAAGGCTAAACCTTTTTGGTTGTTGCTGACTATTAACCTTAACACATCTTCTTTATAAACTGCCCAAAGGCAAATTGTAACACATTCATTACAGGTTTTGACTGGGGAGTCAGATGTCATAGATCAAATCCTTGCCTTACCAGTAACTGGTTCTGTAACTTTTAACAAGTTAGTCTCTTTTTGTCTGAGGTTTGTTTTGCTATTCTTAAATACTGAATCTACTTTGTGGGGTTGTTGAGATGATCAAAAGCTTTGATACACATAAAATACTTAGAACATGAAAGGGCACTTACTAAAAGATCAATAAAGGTTAGCTATTATTAGCTGTTTTTAATAGACTTTACTTTTTCTTTAAAGAAAAATTTTTTCCATTTTGATTGAAGGAGTTATTTGTGTATTACAGATAATTAAGTTCACCCTACATATCTGTTGCAAACATTTTTTTTTCCTTCTAAATAATGTTACTTGAGATATGTGACAATTTTCATTTTAAGTGGTTATATTTCTTAGTGAAAAGACATTGCTTTAATCTTTCATATCTTTTCTAGGTCATTAATTGTCTTTCTAGATACCTCTAAACTATTTTCAAATTATTTCCTATTTTTCCGAAAGACTGCTCTATGTAGTATACATAAAACTAACAGGAATTGTAGTGCCTAGAATTTTTGGTGAAATTATGTCTTTTGTGGGAGAGAGGGAGAATTATCTATTTATCTTGGGGGAGGATGAAGTTATTATTTTTTATATCAAAGAATCAGGGTCCTTTAAAGTTTACACATATTACTAGACTTCTATAAAGTGGAGATTTTTCTAGAAGTAACCAAATTAATGTGATTTATTTCCATTAAGACAATGATTTGCAATGTAGTGCTTTACTGACCATATCAATGGCTTCTTATTGAAAACCTAGACCCACTCAGCCATCTCTTTTACTCACTTGTTTTCTCTAAGCTTCTACAGTGGAGATCAAGTCTGCAGTACTACTTCAGATCTTGCTACGGGGACTGACTAATGACTTGACCAGGGCACAACCCTTCAGCTCCTTACCCTGCTGTTGTTTTTCAGTTACTAAGTCATGTCCAATTCTTTGTGACCCCATGGAGCAGCTGCCAGGCTTCCCTGTCCTTCACTATCTCCCAGAGGTTGATCAAACTCATGTCCATTGAGTCGGTGATGCCATCCAACTATCATATCCTCTGCCACCCTCTTCTCCTTTTGTCTTTAATCTTTCCCAGCATCAGGACCTTTTCTAATGTGGCTCTTCGCTTCAGGTGGCCAATGTATTAGAGCTTCAGTTTCAGCATTAGCTGTTCCAATGAATATTCAGGGTTGCTTTCATGTAGGATTTATTGCAAATTCTCACTTTTCCTTTCGGGAGAAGTGCTGGGAAAGTAACTCCCAGCGGGGTAATCTGACCAACAAAATATGGGAACCCATGGGCTATATCCTTCTTTTTGCCTAGTTGGCCTGTGATAGAAATGCCATAGCCTGGGTGGCTTAAAAACAACAACTATATTTCTCTGAATCCTGGAGCTGGAAGCTTAAGATCAGGATTCCAGTGTGGTTGCGTTCTGATGAGAGCCAGAGTCAGTCTGCTAACTTCTCCCTCTGTCCTCACATGACAGACTGTGTAGACTGGAAAGAAGACTCTCCCGTGACTCT
Source organism: Capricornis sumatraensis (assembly GCF_032405125.1). NCBI lineage: Eukaryota > Metazoa > Chordata > Mammalia > Artiodactyla > Bovidae > Capricornis > Capricornis sumatraensis. The sequence continues at coordinate 115,492,027 of NC_091069.1, forward strand.
TATAAGGGCACTAATCCCATCATGGAGACTTCACTTTTATGACCTCCTCTGGTCTTAATCATCTCCTAAAATCCCTTCTTCTAATGACTTCACACTGGGGAGTACAGTTTCAACATATGAATTTTGAAAGAATGCATTCACTCCACAATACTCCCCATCCCACCACAGGCTGTCCTGAGAGATAGAGTTTCATATGGTTTCTTGGCAGATATACAAAGGAAGCCATCCCTAAGTCAAGCAGGGGCCAGCTGGTAGCATACTCTTGTTTGTTCTCTGCACTTTGTTTTCTCAGTAATTAAGGCATGTACAACTCCTTGGGACTCCATAGACTGTAGCCAGCCAGGTTTCCCTGTCCATGACGTTTTCCAGGCAAGACTACTGGAGCAGGGTACCATTTCCTTCTCCAGGGGATTCTCCCTCCTTGAGTGCCTTCTTTTTCCTCTCCTCTCACGTCTGCTTCCCTTGGACAGCAGTCTCTAATAAAACCATAGCACATAATTTTATGCCTCAGGCTCTGCTTTCTGGAAAAAAAAAAAAAAAAAAGGATTAACAGTGGGCTGTGAAAAATATCTTAGTAAAACCAGAGATAGCATTCTCAGCAAAATCCTACTTCAATTAAATTATACCTTCATGACTTTGCTGTCCAAGTCACTGTCATACTTCTTTGATGAATTCAGTATCGTTTGTCATAATACAGAACCAAGTAATATAATTAAAATAAGCTGAGAGTGTGAAAATTCAAAATCTTGATTATAAATGATATGAAGAGGTTAAATTATTAAAATAATTTTTTATGAGCTAGGTTGTCAAATATGTATTCTTACAGACTGTTAACAAATATGTACTGCTATGTTTGGGGGCTGAGAAATGCTTTTAGTTTTTGTTCTTTTTTTAGAAGAAAACTAAAGTAACGTTTGTTTTGTTTTGTTTTTCCCCACTTGGGTAACCTAAATAGTCCAGAATTGATAAGCTTATAAAATCTTGGCAATGTAAGATACATTAATTAGTAGTTTTAAAACAGAATTTCCCTTTGTTTTTTAACAAAAGTAGAGTGATTCACTATTTTTACAATGCCTATAAAATGTGTATTATTCTTAATTTAAAGCCTAAATAAAATAGTCAGCTGGGAAAATAAATAGACATGTTTTATTTTTTAAAAAGTAGTATAAAGAAGAAAATATTTGGCTGAAAAGTAATTATATGTACTCACATTCTATCTTGTAGCTTTAATAGAATTGTAAAGAGTCTTTCCCTTGAAATTTAGACAAGTAAATTATATTCTATGTGATGATTATTTGAAAAAAAACTTGCTTTTCTTATAGCTAATGATAGTTCATAAATGAAAGTTATGAAAAGTTTGCATATTTAAGAGAACCATAATTTTAAATCCAAGAGGTCTGGACATTTCTCCATAGATAGGAGCAGATTGGTAGAGCTGAAGCTTGTGAGAAACTATCGCCCAAGGCAAAAGGAATAACATTCAAAGAACTACTCATGAGCATTACAATGCCTTTATTATAATCCATGGTATTTTTCTTCTGTGGGAGGTGTTGTAACATATCCTTCTCCATTGCAAACACTGTTGTGTAGGAGGTGATGTGGTGTGACAACAACAACCAAAAAAAAAAAGGAGAGCGTACTCCATGACTTAGGAGCAAAGTGACAGAGGGACTTTGAAAAGTTATCTGAGTTCACTGAATCTCAGTTTACTTTTTAATAAAGAAATAAACGATAACTGTGTGTGTGTGCTCAGTTGCTTCAGTCGTGTCCTGCTCTGTGGGACTCCACGGATCCTGTCAGGCTCCTCTGCTCATGGGATTTCCCAGGCAATAATACTGGAGTGGGTTACCATGCCCTTCTCCAGGGGACCTTCTTGACCCAGGAACAGAATCCACATCATTTGTATCTCCTGCATTGGCAGGTGGGTTCTTTACCACTAGTGCCACCTGGGAAGCCCAAACAGTAACTACCCCTGTGAAATTTTGTGAATACTTGAAAAAATTAAAAAAATATATATTTATTAAGCTCTCATTTTATATTGGAATAGTCAATGAATCTCTACCTTGTATCCCCCTTGTAGTCAAGCATGAAGATGGTCTACACAATATAACCAGGGTTTCACTCACCATTTTTAGTAAGCAAGTTTAGTCATAAAGCTGAAATGAAATGACTCGAGATGATACTTTTCCTGCTTTCTCCCTGGAAAGCAGGTTGGACTCTATACGTATCTGTATGGGTCACTTTTTCTCTAGTCCTTGCTGCATAAAACAGTTTTGCATCAATGTAATCTAACAGCAGTTCATCTGACTGCATCGCATGCCATTCTCCTTTAATCTTTGTTGCAGTGTGGGATCACCAGAGAGCTAATGTCCTGCCAGGCATCCTGGCATAAATCAGACGCCTTAAGATTTTTTTTTGTTGCATTAGGGCAAATGAAAGGGCAATTCCTTGACTGGATAATTCTCAGGCACATTCTAAAGAGCACTTCAGAAGTATCTGGCAGGATCCAAGCCCAGTTGAATGTGGTAGTATCAGTTCAGCTCAAGAATGTCTCCTGGCCTGGCTTTCATTTCTCCTCTCCTTTCACTTTTCCCAGTCACAGGCAAAAAAAAAAAAAAAAAATGTAAAAACCTACTTGATTCAAGTCTTTATTTTAGGCCCTTTGGAGTCAGTAGAATGGAGGAAATCCAGGGTAAAAAGAAGCCACTATGGAATTAATTAAAACATGTTAATAGGATGGCAACTTGCAAAGTCCAAAAGGGGAAAAAAACATAATTACTTGGCCAGCACAGTAATAGTAATAATAGTAAAAAAAATCAATAAAGTTAAAATTTGTTAATTTAAATATTTAAATGAAAATTCAGAAGGAACATTTAAACTTCCTAAACCTACTCCATTTTAAACAATCAAGACAATTTATGTCCAAGTGACTGTTTTCTAAAAGTGAGGGCTATCTGTTATTTTTCAATATTTTCAAATGGAATAAAGCCAGAACATTGAAGGGTTATGGAATTTCTTTGCTGCTTGGCTTGGCAGAAAGTCCTACTGAAATTCAAATCCACCTAACTCTAGTTTATGCTTTATCTTTTACATAAATCATGCACAGAGTTTCAGAAAGATGTGAGCTATTGAAAAACACCGAAGCCTTTTTTCCACAAAGCTTTCAACATCACAGTTGCTCTGAGCTTTTCTTCTTCTTGTTGTTGTTTCTGTTTAATTCCCTGAGGACAAGGAGATTTGAACAAGTAACAATTCAGATTATATTTGTATAGTGTCTCGTGTGTTTTCACAACAACTAATGTATTCTCTTTAACCATTTTTGCCATGCCCCGTTAAAAAGAAAATCCCTTTTGATTCCCATTAGCACGTGTACATAGTCACACAAAACACTTTTGAAAGCAACTTCTGAGGATGAAGTTCATAAAATGCAGGGCACCAAAGTCAGGTATGCACTATCCCCAAATGCAATTCACCTTGGTCTGTGATAGTGAGGTCTTCCTGGAGATGGGCAGAAGACAACACTCAAAGCCTCTCTCTCCATCCTCTCAGCATGTTTCTTCCCCTCACTTTATTCTAGACTTCTTACAATAGTCATAAATCTTCATATACTATATATATTATAAGTCAGTACTCTAAGGACTTTGCAAAAATCAGCTCAATGAATCTTCTTTAATGCCCTAAGAGGGTTGTAAAACTAAGACAAAGAGTAGTCAAATAACTCCCCAACGTTACACACTCAATAAGTTCAGGAGCTCTTTATGATTCATACCCAAGTTGTTCAGCTCTGTGTTTTAAGTTCTTAAGGACTGAAATATGTTTTCTCTTCACATAACTAAAATCCTTGCCAGAATAAGAGAAATGTAAATGCAGAGTCAAAATCCAGTGACCATGTAGCAGATACACAGAGAAAAGGAACTAAAGAGAAGCAATGGCCATGTAGCCACTCTTTTAAAGTAACAATAGTTCTTTGAATCATCCACAAGATCCATATATGCAAAAAAGAGTGAGAGGTAATGGAATCGTGAAAATAGCATGAGAGGTTGAATTGCCAAGAAGATTGCTGACATTTTGATCACTATCAACCTATACATCTATATTTACATATTCCATATCAGCACTTGGTTACACTATGCAAGAATGCAAAGTAATTTTACCACTTATGTTATGGAAATTTATAATATGTCTCCTCTCTTAAACTCTTATTTAATATAACACACAACAATGCCTGGTCTTACTGATATAATACATTCTGATATTCTATATACATGTTATGCAATGAGGATTTGGCTTTGCTACTACAACTGAACATTAAGAGAGTTGCCCAATGTAAGTTTCAGCTATAAACAAATGTATAATAAGCAAACTAGGTAAAGTCCCTCTCTATCAGTTTCCTGGAAGTGTGTGGTGAGAAATATTCAGTTAAAATGACAGAATAAATAAATTCTTCCTTTCAAATAAGTTGTGTTTTATTAACAAGCAGTATAACAATAAAGAGATGCTTCAGATAAAGAATAAAATCATTATTTGGGGAAAAAAAAACAACTTTGAAAAACTGAAAAAGTTTAATCCCATAAGCCCTACCAACAAAAGTTAATGTGGTAAAATCAAAATAGGTCGCGATAGTATTTGTCTACTTATAGCTATATATCCACCATCTTATTAGTTAAGAATTCAGTTTAAAAAGGGGGTAATATTAGTCACTTGATGATTCTGCTGGGGGAAGAAATTTTATCAAAGACTTTGGCAAGTGGGTATGATTTATGTGACTGTATTATAGATACAACTAGAAATAAAGATATAAATCAAAAATGTAGAGACATATACACACATACTAGTTTTTATACATATAAAACTTTTATATGAATTAGAAATATTAAATATGTCTATAAAGTCAATTTTCATTTAGTGTATATGTGTTTTTTATTTTTATTATTCTTTATATATGAATACTACTTTAAAATATATTTTGTATCTATTTAGTTCTGAAGAACAGATGCTTTTGAATTGTGGTGCAAAAGAAGACTCTTGAAAGTCCCTTGGACTATGAGGCGATCAAACCAGTTAATCCTAAAGGAAATAAACCCTAAATATTCATTGGAAGGTCTGATGGTGACGCTGAAGGTCCAACACTTGGGCCACCTGATGCAAAGAGCTGAGTCATTGGAAAAGACCCTGATCCCGGGAAAGATTGAGGGCAAAAGAAGGGGGTGGCAGAGAATGAGATGGTGGGAAATCACCCAATCAATGGACACGAATCTGAGCAAGCTCCAGGAGACAGTGGGGGACAGAGGAGCCTGGCATGCTACAATCTGTGGGGTTGCAAAGAGTAAGACATGACTTAGAGAGTAAACAGCAACAGCATCCTATTTAACTTAAAAATGCTTTAAAATCTTTAATATATTTGTGTGTAAAATTTCTCCTCTCTTTTAAGCAGTATTCTATGACAGTCATTTTTAAGTATGCCTGTCCAACAATGTAATCTCATGAGATAAACCAAAACTTAATATCCTGTTCCTTTTAACATAATATATGTATGCCAAACATTGACTTACTCAATATGGACAGACACCTGAGATGTCATGCTAACAATAATAAAATCTAAATTACGTTTTGAATTTGGTCATAGAATGATATTTTATAAGTACATTTATTCATTTGGCAAATATTTATTGAACACATAGTTATAAACAATATACAGTTTTGGGAAGGTTTGAGAATCCAAGTAACATTTAGACACAGACCCACTGTTTAGGGTCCAAGAGACAATAAAATACATGTGTCCAAATAGCTATAAAATCAATTTATAAATCTTATATTTACCATTCTTTATGTTATTGAACACCTGCACTGTGATAGGCAGAGTTATATACACTATGTTTACAATAATGAAGAAGCAGTCAAAATTCCTGTTAATAGAGATGAGGTTTTTGTTGGAAGACCAGAAAATAAACAAAGTATATAAAGAAAACACATGGTAGATTATATGATAGTAAGTGTTACAGATAACTAAAAAGTCAAGGGAGTGAAGGTGAAGTGGGTTAGAATTCTCAATGGAGTGTTAAAGGAAGCCCCTTATCTTTGAGCCAGTTTATTGCTCTGGTCAGAATTAAATGTACTCTCCTGGGAAAAGAGAGGAAGCAGGGAGACTAGTTGAAGCTATTTCAATAATTCAGGATATGACTGAAGATGGCTCGGATCAGAATGGTAGCTGAAAATTACTTGAATTATAGAAACGTTTTGAAAAGGGAGCCAGCAGCGTTTATTGATTCAATAGGAAGTATGAGAGAAAGAGGAGCCAAGGGTGACTTAGTTTCTACCTGAACAATTGGAAAAATAAAACAGTCATTTTTTTATTAGTGCATTTTTTAAGGTTAAAAAAAAAGAATAATTGAAGGGTAGAGATGTGTGGGCCCGAAGACACAGCAATATAATAAAAATCAGTGGCATTTGTTCAGAGCTAAGACAATCAACCTACTGATTACTAAAATGAGGAGCTGACAATTTAATAGGCACAAGGATGGTGAATGAAGAGATAAGCAGATTTATTTTAAGGGAGCATAAAGACATATCAGAGACTGGGAGAAAATATTTCCAAAACACATATCTGATAAAAGACTTGCATCCAATATATACAAAGAACTCTTTACATTCAGCAATCACCTAGCAAACAGACTGGCAAAAGATTTGAATACCTCACAAAGGCGATACAGATGGCACATAAGCATATGAAAAGATTATCAACAATGTATGTCACTAGGGAATTAATTGCAAATTAAAGCAATGTGCCATTCAGCCAAATCCAAAACAGAATTTGGATTCTATCAGTGTTAGTGTGATATCTTGGATTTGCTGTATACTAAGTCAGCATCATATGTCATTAAAGAATTGCAAATTAAAACAACAGTGAGATATTATTACACATCTATTAGAATCACTAAAAATTTTTAGAACTGACAGCATCAAATGCTGGCAAGAATGAAGAGCAACAAGAATTTTCAATCATTTCTGCTGGGAACGCAAAAATTGTAAATCCACTTTGGAAGACAATTCTTAACAAATGAAATATAGTCTTAAAATAATATTCAGCTTTTCTGCTTCTGTATATTTACTAAACTGAATAGTAAACTGATGTCCACCCAAAATCCCGAACACAAATGTTTATAGAACTTTATTCATCATCGCCCAAAACTGGAAATAATCAGGATGTCTTTCATAGATTAAGTGAATAAACTAATTTTTTGTATGTTTATGCAGTAGAGTACTGTTCAGCGATAAAAAGGAGATATCTAGAAATGAAAATACATGAAGGAAACTTAAATGCATATAGCTAAGTGCAAAAAGCCAGTCTGAAAACAATGCATACTCTATAATTCCAATAGTATGATATTCTGGAAAAGGCAAAAAAATGGAGACAGTAAAAAGAATGATGGTTTCTAGAGCTTTAGGAAAAGGAAAAAGGAAAGGATAATTAAAGCCAGGAGATTTTTAGGACACTAAATCTATTCTGTATGACACTGAATTGGTGGGAATTGCAGGGAATTATACAGCTATAAATACCCATAGAATGATGAATTGCAAAGGGTAAGCTTTAGGACTTTCCTGGTGATCCAGTGGCTAAGACTACATGCTTCGAATAGAAGACACCTAGGTTCAACCCCTGGTTAAGGAACTAGATACCATATGCTACAACTAAGGGCTTACATTCTTCAACCTAAAGATCACACTTGCTGCAACCAATTAAATATTTTAAAAAAGAGTGAACCTTAATAAAATTTGAAATTTGATTAACAATGTATCAATATTGGCTGCTTAAATACAACAATTATACTGTATGTTATAGAGAAAAATGTTAGGAGTGAGGTTACATAAGAAACCTCTATACCAGCTGCTTAGTTCTTCTACAAATTTGAGACTGCTTTAAAGAATGCTTTTGTTGTTGTTCAGTCACTCAGTTGTGTCCAACTCTTTGCCACCCCATGAACTGTAGCACACCAGGCTTCCCTGTCCATCACCAATTCCCTGAGTTTGCTCAAACTCATGTCCATTGAGTCAATGATGGCATCTAACTGCCTCATCCTCTGTTATCTCGTTCTTCTCCTGCCTTCAATCTTTCCCAGCATTAGGATCTTTTCCAATGAGTTGTCTCTTCACATCAGGTGGCCAAAGTATTGGCGCTTCAGCTTCAACATCAGTACTTCCAATCAATATTCAGGGTTGATATCCTTTAGAATTGGCTGGTTTCATCTCTCTGCTGCCCAAGGGACTCTCAAAAGTTTCCTTTAGAACCACAGTTTGAAAGCATCAATACTTCAGCATTCAGCCTTCTGTATAGACCAACTGTCACATAGTACTTGACTACTGGAAAAACCAAAGCTTTAACTGGATGAACCTTTTTCAGTTAAATGTTGTCTCTGATTTTTAATATGTTGTGTAGGCATAAATAATAAAATTCATGAATTTTAAGAAAATATAAGCAGATTTTTTATGAGGATAGCCAACCAAATTTTTCTAGCATTACATGAATTTCCAAAGAAAAATGACATTTAAAAGTAAATATTTGAGAGCAATTTGTGTCAAGCTATCAAACAAAGCAGAGAAATTTTATTAAAGAAAAACTTCATCACAGAAGTCAAAAAAAAAAAAAAGAAGCGTAAAGTATGTCCTCTTTACTCATTTTTTCTTTTCCCCAAAACTTGCCCAAGAATTACTTACCTGAACTGGGGAAGGACTTGTTATCTATTTCCAAGCTTTGTTCTTGATCCATTGATTGCATCCATACATCTAGATAAGTTGTGCTTTCAATAGAGGTTGGAAGTAATTTTATCTTCAGAGAAGATGAAATATTATTCTACAGATGACCTGAAGAAAAAGCAAGGTGGGCTAGAAAGGAAAGTTGACAATATATGTGATAAAAGAAAAACCTAGGAACAACACTGACCCCATGGACTGCAGCCTACCAGGCTCCTCCGTCCATGGGATTCTCCAGGCAAGAATACTGCAATAGGTTGCCTTTTCCTTCTCCAGGGGATCTTTCCAACCCAGGGATCGAACCCAGGTCTCCCACATTGCAGGCAGATGCTTTAGCCTCTGAACCACCAGGGAAGCCCAGAAACAAAATGGTAGTCCAATCAAATGGACTTATTGAAAACCAGTTGAAACCAGAGTCTCTAGTTTTGGACTTTGTCAAGAGAGAAAGTGAAGAAGCATAGGCATTCCAAATGTCTGATGGAAGTAGGTGTAGGTGGATTAGGATGATAAGCTAAAGAGAAGAGTCACTATTTCCTGAGACACAGAAGAGAAAATATGGAGAATTTTGAAGTGGAGTGAAGGCAGTTCTGTTTTTGTTGTTAATTCTATTTGTAAAAGGTCACAGGCTGCTGAAAGGTGCTGAATTGCAGAAGGTCACAGCTTGCAGAGAGAAGAGAAAATTTGAAGTTTGTTCTGAGGGTGGTCCTTCAGCATTGAGGATCACAGTTAACTCTGAACAGCAAACCCAAGGGTAATGGAATTATTTTATCATCTCAGTAATCGTACTACTGTCTCTGCTTTTGTGTTCAAGGGCCAGGAATGAGGACATCTAAGAAAGTTACAGTAGAAGGACAAACCATGAAATTACTTTAAAGGTCTTGGAAAAGTTTATTAGTATGCTGACTTTGCTTCAGGAGGCTGGACAGGACAGACTGAAGAGATGGAGGGAGTGGTTGAAGTACAGAAGGCTTGATGAAGCAAAAGTAGGTTCACCAAGAGTGGGGAAGTGGGAGAGGTGAAAAGATGAGAGGTTGTCATTAAAAAAGGGAGTTTGTCTCTTGAATGTTGGTTAAGACCCACCAGCAGCTGGAAGTGTTAACATACATCAAGTAGATACAACTTCATCCAGGTTCTGCATCAAATAAGCCAGATTCAGAAGTATACCAGGACCTCTTTTCCAACTAGACAATAGAATGGTGCACCCAAATGTCGTGTTCTATGTCTATAGAAGTTAACTGTATCTTTTGGGGATCTAAGAAAGCATTAGCCTAGAGTACCCCTATTGAACCTCAACCATCTGTGACCTCTTCTGCCCAACTAGCTTTCAACCTATGTCCTTTGTTCCCATCGTAGTCAGTCTCTGGAGGAACTGAGCCCTGAACCACCACCTAATTCACCCCTAATCATCTTCCAAGGGAAGACCTACTTCAATTCCCTTTCCATCACAGTGTACATAAATTCCCTGATTACCAACTAAAATGTGGATTTTACTTTGTTAATCTTTGATATCCACCATCAATCTTTACTGGGAAATCTTCACATCAGATGCTTTAGATATGAACCACGACCAAATATAAAAATAGTTGATCCAGTTCTTATAGACTTAATCCTTCGTATACTAAGCTCTTCCCTGGGGGAAATTTAAGGATTTTGGCTCCTCTCTTTGGTTTATTTTTCTAAGTTTTATTCTTTGCATTAGCCACCTCTTTCTCCTGATTTCCTGGATATCTGAGTGTAGTTTGTAGGCCAAAGTAATACCATTTCATTATGGAAAATATTTACTGAGCACCTACTATGTTCTTGTGGGTCTTCCCAAGTGGTGCTAGTGGTAAAAACAAACAAACAAACAAACAAAAAAAAAAAAAAACACCTACCAGTTCAGAAGATGTAAGAGATCCGGATTCAGTTCTTGGGTCAGGAAAAATCCCTTGGAAGAGAAAATGGCAACCCACTCCAGTATTCTTGCCTGGAGAATTCCATGGACAGAGGAGCTTGGTGGGCTCCAATCCATGGGGTCACAAAGTATCAGATATGACTGAAGTGACTTAGCAAGCACACACTGTTCTTTGCACCGGGTACTTACGGAATACATCATTTTAAAAAAGCATAAAGCAATGTCTCCTTCCTCAATGAGCTTATATTTTGAGTGAGGAGAAGCACAAAACAACCAAGACGTGATGAAAGTGGGCAACAAGTGTTTTAGAGAAAAATACAGCAGGTATGAAGTTTAGAGAACTTTCTGAGTGGGGAGCTATTTCTTCATGTAGCATAGTTAAAGAATGTTAAAGAAACATTTGAACTAAGATCTAAAGAAAGCAAAGGAATAGCATTTTTATGTAAATCCATAACATAATTCATTATTCAAATGATTAAATGAAGGAGTTCTAAGCTATGAAATAATATAATCTGAGCTGTGCCTTAAGCGGAATCAAATGACAGCAGTAGGTAAAGAAGTTTTTTAAAGTAAAGAGAAATAATGAATGTTGAAGTATCTCAAGTTGATGGCAGAATAAGCCATGAGAAGATGGACAAGTGATCCTAATATCATCAGTCAATTTTGAAAATGCCTTGGCAGCTGATGTATGATTTTAGTTCATTGTATAATGAAATTCTTTGTCTTTGTCTTTTTCATCAACTTTTATTAGTGTAAATGCACATATTCGATGAAGCTATGGAGTCAATATCAATACAATTTACTTCTAATCACCTAAAATAACTGGACCATCAACCGGTCCATTTCAGAACAGCATCATTCATCTTTGGAGTAATTAGTGAGACTCTGGTCATCAGTATCATATCCAGGTACTTGGATCATATTCTGCATAAAGTACTAAATCTAATGGGTTGCCATTCACATGAAAGACTTATTGCTACTCTGAAAAAATGTGAGGTCAGAGGCAGAGATTCCAAGTTGGCTGGCTAACCCCTTGCTTAGCAAGGCAGAGCCCTCCTTCATAAGTCCCCAAGGCACACACCTGACCATACAGACATAGAGGGAACCCGTAGGCCTACAGTGTAGTCAAAGGCTGCTTGCTGACCTTGCTTCCAGCACCCTCTGAGATCCCTTCTCTAGTATCCCTGCTGCCTTAAGCTGAAGACAAATTGACTGGGTCATCCCACAAGGAAGAGAGGTGTGGAGGTGGCAGGGTGTGTGCACACTGCTAGTTGAGTGTAGGAGAGCACGTGGGAGGGAGTCAGAGTGTGTAAGTTGCCTGTTCACAGCAGCCACATTCACTGTCCACTAGCAAAGCTACCCTGAGTGGAAGCCACATTTTAAAAGGCTGCTTCATACCTTATCTAAAATTACACTTACATTTTCCTATGATATATCCATTATTTTTTCATCAACTTATTAGTTGAGTCAAATTATATATAAGCAGAATAATTCCTTTTTTCCTTACCTTTGGAATCAGTTAGCAGTACAAAGTTATTTATTTGAGAGAATTTCTAGTAAAAATCATGAATAATTCCATTAGATGCTCATATCCATAGCATGAAGTAGATACAATTATAATCCTCCTTTTAAATCAAAAAGAAAAATGAAGCTGAGAGTTCAATGATAGGCTCCAAATCACAGAGACTGTATTTGAGAAAGTCAGAATTTGAATCCAGATATTGGGGATGCAGAACCCACGAAGACTAAACTAATTCTGCTGTGCACTATGCTGACCCGATCCCATGAGAGAGTGCCCAGTGCACACTGCATAAATTGTGATTAGGTATAAACTGCAGTTAATTGTGTATTTACATCAAATTTAAAACATCAAATCCATCTATGTCAAAATGGCTTGACTCCATTGGTAACATTAGATGAGTTGAGAGATGATGTTACCTTAATGCAGAATAAATCAAACGCAACTCACCACTTCCCTTGAAAACCACAATATTTTAATTAGTACTACTAGATCTTTAATCCAAAAGCTCCTTAACATTGTAAGAAGTAATTTCTAGTTATATTCTCCTCCTCATAAATCCATGGTTGGCTTTCAAGATAGAAAACCATACTTAAATAATTTTGTTGCCAAAGTCTTGAAAAGAATATTGTGATAAGCATACATAGTATTCACTAGTTTCTATTTCAGTAGACATGTGGGAATCCACCAAATATTTGCTTGAAGAAAGAAGCTTTTGATATGCAACCCCTTTCCCTCAATATATTAGATTCTTGATTTACTGCCTAAGGTAGTAAACCAGAAAGGAGTATAAAAGCAGAAAGTAAGCTCATTGTTACATCGAATTAAAAATATACGTGTAATGCTCTTTTTACAAGGCATAAAAAATGTTCATAAAATGCATTCAGTTGCCCACACTTCTCAAAGTCAGAGAAAAGTGCAACTCAGCCATATTTTTACATTTCTCAAATATATATTCTTATGGAATTTTAGTATCAAACAGAAGAAATTACATCACCTAATCCTTCCTCTCAGATTTGTATTTCTTTACCTAGTAAAATTGAAGTTATTTCCAACTTTAAAACCTGAACTATTTTTGAGTCCAGCTGTTAAAGATTATATGTTAAACTCCTGCAAAACCAACTTATATTGACTTTATGTTGGCAACCAAAGTTGACAGAAACAATATAACACATTTTAGGATTTACAGTGCAAAACAAAAACTGGATTATAGTCGTACACACAGGTATAATAAATACTAATGAGCAGCCTCTCATTTTTGAAGGCTTTTGCCATTTAACAATGCAATCTACCTATTTATAATTATTTTTACAAATCATGAAGCCAAAAGGATAAGTGCAAAAGCAGTTTGTTTGAATTATTTGGGGCTTGGTGGTAAAAAACAAGCCTCTTATGTGTTTCAAGTAACAAAGTAAATTTCGTGTTTGAAAATCATTGGAAAGTCTGGAACATCCTGTCCTAATCAGAGCCCCAGGAACAAGTTTCAGCACATGGAACTCACCCTTCACATACCAACCATTTGGGCCAGTCTGGACCCCACCAAACAGCATGTTTAATGTGTTCAATAACATAATATTATAGTCTCAATCCAGGGACCTGGGACCTGGAACCATGGAAATGTTCCAAATCTAGGCAGAGAATGCAATTCACTTCTAGAATGCTAGCTGCTTGGGTACTTGGGATATGTAAATGTTAACTTTCTATCCCCTGGAAATAGATGTTCAGCAGGAATCCAACAACTCTAGCAAAGCTTTAAAGCATACTTCTTAACTGCCTTAAGAATCTAAGTATTACTTTATTATTGAACATAAGCTAAACAGAAATCAAGGTTGTAGGTTCCCACCAATAAACAAACAACAAAATTCATGAAAACAATGATTTACATTTATCTGCAACTAAAGGATATATTGGGAGTTTGAGACTGACATGCACTCACTGGTATATTTAAAATAGATAGCCAACTATATATATATATATATATATATATATATATATATATATAATTATATATAATTATATATGTATATAAAATTATATATATAATTAAATGAATAAACTCAATTTTATGACTCTATAATTTGCATAACTAGAAATATGTATCTCAAGAAAGACATCATTGATATTTTGGCAATTTCTAGTACCCTTGAGTATAGATTTAAAAACATGGCTGTTCAGTTGCTAAGTCATGTCCAACTCTCTGTGACCCCATGGGCGGTAGCCTTCTGGGCTCCTCTGTCCTCCACTATCTCCCAGAGTTTTCTCAAATGCATGTCCATTGAGTTGGTGATGCTATCTAACCATCTCATCCTCTGCTGCCTCCTTCTTTTGTCTTCAGTCTTTCCTAGCATCAGGGTCTTTTCCAATGAGTTGGTTCTTTGCACTAGGTGGCCAAAATGCTGAGTTTCAGCTTTAGCATTAGTCCTTTCAATGAACATTCAGGGTTGATTTCCTCTAGGATTGACTCTCAAGAGTTGTCTCCAGCACCACAATTCAAAAACATCAGTTCTTCAGTGCTCAGCCTTCTTTATTGTGTAACACTCACATCTCTACATGACTACTAGAAAAACCATGCTGTTCAGTTTCTTAGTCATATCCAACTCTTTGTGACCCCATGGACTTCCTTGTCCATGCCAGGCTTCCTTGTCCAACACCAACTCCCAGAACTTGCTCAAACTCATGTCCATTGAGTGAGTGATGCCACCAACCATCTCATCCTCTGTTGTCCCCTTCTCTTCCTGCCTTCAATCTTTCCCAGCATCACGGGTTTTTCTGATGAGCCAGTTCTTCACATCAGGTGGCCAACATATTAGCATTTCAGCTTCAGCATCAGTCCTTCCAAAGAATAGTCAAGATTGATTTCCTTTAGGATTAACTGGTTTGATCTTGCAGTCCAAGGGACTCTCAAGAGTCTTCAACATCACAGTTCAAAAGCATCAGTTCTTCAGCACTCAGCCTTCCTTAAGGTCCAACTCTCACATCCATACGTGACTACTTGAAAAACCATAGTTTTGACTAGACAGACCTTTGTCAGCAAAGTAATATCTCTGCTTTTTTAATATACTATGTAGTTTTGTCATAGCTTTTCTTCCAAGGAGCAAGCGTCTTTTAATTTCATGGCTGCAGTCACTATCCACAGTGGTTTTGGAGCCCAAGAAAATAAAGTCTGTCACTGTTTCCATTGTTTTCCTATCTGTTTGCCTTGAAGTGATGAGACCAGATGTCAAGATCTTCATTTTTTGAATGTTGAGTTTCAAGCCAGTTTTTTCACTCTCCTCTTTTACTCTCATCAAAAACCTCTTTAGTTCCTCTTCACTTTCTACTATTAGAATGGTATCATTGGCATATCTGAGGCTGTTGATATGTCTTCTGTCAATCTTGACTCCAGCTTGTGATTCATCCAAGCATTGCATATGAATTTTGCATGATGTACTCCGCATATAAGTTAAATAAGCAAGGTGACAATACACAGCATTGCTATACTCCTTTCCCAATTTGGTACCCGTCAGTTGTTCCATGTCTGGCTCTAACTGTTGCTTCTTGACCTGCATAAAAGATTCTCAGGCTATTTAAAAACTAATAAGGACCAATAATGTCAATTGCAGTCTTTAAGTAATTGCAGTGGCTTTTGACATTGGAGATGAGACCAGTAGGCACCTGTCTTACAGTCTGCTGAAGATGTCACATTCAAGAAAGGCTTTGATAGTGCAGATTCATGTAGGAACTAAGGCCCAAAGAAATAACCAAAACAAAGTATTTAAAATTAAAATAATACTCTGGGAAACTACATTCTATCTCTCAGTGAGTTACTGTTGAAATTGTAGTGAGAGCAAATGTAGCACATTTTAGATGACTTGTCAGAAAAGCAAAGGATAAAACACAGTTAATGTGCTAAAACAGTTTAATGTCTAGTGGCATTAAGGAAACTGCACATTTCTGAGAAATTATGCAAAATACTGTTTAATTATAATACATTGTAAGTATAATAATGATTTGACTTATTTGTACATATTAAAAAAGATATTTTAAAATATCTTTTGAGATATTTTTAATTGAGTTATTTTCAGGAAAGCTCCATAAATTTAAATTAGTTACCTTGACTCTGATGGGATTACTTTAGTGACTTTTCACAAAGCTGTATAAAGACTGGAGGAAAAATGACTTTTCCCATGCTTCTTAATTTATTTTCCTCAGAGATTCTCAAAAATTTTTGAAAAATGCTCATCTGTGCTCTTACAGTGGATTTTCTGTTTATTCCGTGGTCTTTGATGAAAAAAAAAAAATCAGCATATACTTTGGATAGAGTTCCTCACTGTATATTTTTTAATCAACAAACAAGTCAATAGTTTCAAATACTGTAAAGAGTTTTTCTAGCACCGATTTGAGTTCACCTAAGGGGACGACAGAGGATGAGATGGTTGGATGGCATCACTGGTTCGATGGACGTGAGTTTGAGTGAACTCCCGGAGTTGGTGATGGACAAGGGGAGGCCTGGCGTGCTGCAGTTCATGTTGTCGCAAAGAGTCGGACACAACTGTGCGACTGAACTGAACTGAACTGAATGTTCTAAAACTTTGTGATGTCCACACTGAACTACTCAGTTAATGTATTTAGTGTCTTAAATGAAAACATATTTTCCAGGTTCAACAATCTTGCATATACATAGCACATCTAACAAGGAGTGAGAATTGGAAAGTAGCATTGTTGAATACTAGAGCTTGGCTAGAAGCCCATCTCTGGAACTGCCATTTATTTCAATTCCAGTGATGAAATTAGCAGTCATAAAAATGTAAATTGTATAATATAACTTGTCTCTTCACTGAAAAGCAAAACAAGCAAATTGGTACACATAGTATCTTAAAGCTGAAACCACAATAAGCATAAATGGTATCACTAAAGATTTTATTGTCCAGGCACTATAGATTACTTGTCACAATAGCTGAATGGGCTCATTAGTGATCATCTAGCTATTAATCCCATAGCAGAGAAAAAATATTGTCAAAAAGCTCATTTTCTTATCTCTGAGGAAAATTAATTCAATGGTCTTGGCTTCAAGCATATTAATAAAAATAACTACCACTCATTAAGTGCCAACCATTTATATCATGCTATAAATATGCCTTAGTAAGCCTTTACAACAGTGTTACAAAAAATGGCCTTATCATGCTCACTTTGCAAATGAGGAAGCCGTAGTGGAGTCATGCTAAGCAGCTGAATTCAGAGCACATACCGGTCATGTCATGGCCAAGAGCAGACACATCTGTGGCTCAAAGATCATGCACAAAGTCCAGATATACCTCTTAGCCTGCACTCTACTGGTACTCCAAAATGAGGACCTTTCCATTTATCTTTTCAGGATGCTGTTAATCTGTCCTCAAAATAGCATAAGCTGTCTTGCTGATCCTGTTCATGACACTGTCTTGGTGTTCACACTGTCCCCATTGTTTGCTGAACCCAGGGTAGGCAAGACATGAGCTAAGAGGCTAGAAGACTTGAGGAGCCATAGACACTACAGGTATATTTTTTTTTCTCTCCAGACTGGCACAGGAGCCATAGCAGCTGTCACAGCATAACCTAGCAAACAACCTCTCTCCTGGCTGACACAGCAGCCACAGCAGTAGACAAGCTACACTCTCTCCTCTCATGGCTGACCCGATGGAGACACCTGTGATGCATCAGTAATGTTGCTGCTTTCTAGGTGCAGCTTTCAAGCGCTCATGGCACAGAGTAACCCATGACCAAGCAAGCACCTTGGGCCACACGTGCACAGTGCCATAAATGATCTCAGCTGTTACATAGGCATTAGTTATAAACCATGGAGCAAGACAGCCTGAACACGTCATCTTGGCTAATTTGTTCTCTTCCCACATGAGTCAAAGTAGCATCAATATTCCCAGCTAACCTCAAGACAGAAAATATCCATACAAAATTTAAAACAAAATACATTTAAATCAGAAAGCCCATTAAAATATTATTTTAGAAAAATTAAACAGCAAATCAAGACAACCCTAAAACTGGAAAGACTTAAAAGGCTTGAAATTGTACAGGGAAAGAAAATAAAAAACAAAAGCTTCTAAATCTAGGAGTGATAGTTAAATATTTTCAGCATTAATTTGACATAGGAACATATAAAGCGGAATGACTAATAGATTTAAGACATTATTAGAAGTAGAGTCATTAAGCAGAGTCACTGAAGACACTACTAGAAGACATGAAATTAAAAGATGCTTGCTCCTTGGAAGAAGAGCCATGGCAAACCTATATGAGTGTGTGTGTGTGTGTGTGTGTGTGTGTGAGTCACTCAGTCATGTCTGACTCTATGTGTCCCCATGGATTGTAGCCCACCAGGCTCCTCTGTCCATGGAACTCTCCAGACAATACTGGAGTGGGTTGCCAATCCCTTCTTCAGGGGATCTTCCCAATCCAAGGATTGAACTTGGGACTCCTGTGTTGGCAGGCAGATTCTTTACCATCTGAGACACCTGGGAACAGACGTATTACTACGCTGACAAAGGTCCATCTGGTTAAAGCTATGGTTTTTCCAGTAGTCATGTATGGATGTGAGAACTGGAACACAGAGAAGGCTGAAGAATTGATGCTTTTGGACTATGGTGTGGGAGAAGACTCTTGAGAGTCCCTTGGACTGCAAGGAGATCCAACCAGTCCATCCTAAAAGAAATCAGTCCTGAATATTCATTGGAAGGACTGATGCTGAAGCTGAAGCTCCAATACTTTGGCCACCTGATGTGAAGAGCCAACTCATTAGAAAAGCCACTGATGCTGGGAAAGATTGAAGGCAGGAGGAGAAGGAGATAACAATGGATGAGATGGTTGATGGGCATGAGTTTGAGCAAGTTCTGGGAGTTGGTGATGGACAGGGAAGCCTGGCATGCTGCAGTCCATAGGGTTGCAAAAAGTCAGACATGACTGAGTGGCTGAATAACAACAAGAAGTGGAGTAGCAGAACGTAATGAAAAAGAGGGTTCTTGGGCTCTGACTTGTCTATTCCCTCACTAACTGTGTAACCTTGCATATTTACTGAACCCACAAACTTCAGTTCACTCACATTTGAAACAGGAAAAATAAAAGCACACACACTATGCCTCATAGGTATGTCTTGAGGGTTTCATGAGTAGATCAAGTGCTTGTACAGAATCTCTCATATAATGTGACTTCGTATTGTCATTATTGTTGTTTTAGTCACTAATTGTGTCTGACTCTTTGCGACCCCATGCACTGTAACCTGCCTGACATCTCTGCCCATGGGATCTCCAGGCAAGTATATAAGAAGGTTGCCATTTCCTTCTCCATGAGATCTTCCCTACCCAGAAATCAAACCCACGTCAGGCAGGCGGATTCATTGCAGTTGAGCTACCAGGTGATCCATTATTACTAGAGGGGACTAAAAATGTAGGAAATCAGAGATACCTGCAGTAACAGGCAAGTTTGGCCTTGAAGTACAGAATGAAACAGGTCAAAGGCTAACAGAGTTTTGCCAAGAGTACACACTGGTTATAGCAAACACCCTCTTCCAACAACACAAGAGACGCCCCTACACAGGGATATCACCAGATACCAAAATCAGATTGATTATGTTCTTTGCAGGCAAAGATTGGGAAGCTCTATACAGTCAGAAAAAATAAGACTGGGAGCTGACTATGGGTCAATGGTGATTGCCTAACTGCAAACTTCAGACAGAAATTGAACAAAGTAAGGAAAAACACCAGGCCACCAGCTGCTGCTGCTGCTAAGTCGCTTCAGTTGTGTCTGACTCTGTGCGACTCCATAGATGGCAGTCCCCCAGGCTCCCCTGTCCCTGGGATTCTCCAGGCAAGAACACTGGAGTGGGTTGCCATTTCCTTCTCCAATGCAGAAAAGTGAAAGTGAAGTCACTCCGTCATGTCCGACTCCTAGCCACCCCATGGACTGCAGCCTACCAGGCTCCTCTGCTCATGGGATTTTCCAGGCAAGAGTACTGGAGTGGGTTGCCATTGCCTTCTCCGATTCAAGTATGACCTAAATCAAATCCCTTATGATTATACAGTGGTAGTGACAAATAGATTTAAGGGATTATATCTGATAGACTTCCCTGGTGGCTCAGACAGTAAAGCGTCTGTCTACAATGCGGGAGACCCAGGTTCGAGCCCTGGGTTGGGAAGATCCCCTGGAGAAGGAAATGGCAATCCACTCCAGTACTATTGCCTGGAAAATCCCATAGACAGAGGAGCCTGGTAGGCTAAAGTATATGGGGTCTCAAAGAGTCAGACACGACTGAGTGACTTCACTTTCACTTTCTTTCTTTCATCTGATAGACAGAGTGCCTGAAGAACTATGGACAGAGATTCATAACATTGTACAGGAGGTGGTGATCAAAACTATTACCAAGAAAAAGAAATTCCAGAAGGCAAAATGGTTGTCTGAGGAGGCCTTACAAACAGCTGAGAAAAGAAGAGAAGCAAAAGGCAAAGGAGAAAAGGAAAGTTATTTCCATCTGAAAGCAGAGTTCCAACGACTAGCAAGGAGAGATAAGAAACCCTTCTTCAGTAATCAATGCAAAGTAATAGAGGAAAGCAATAGAATGGGAAAGACTAGAGATCTCTTCAAGAAAGTTAGAGATACCAGTTCAGTTCAATTCAGTTCAGTTGCTCAGTCTTGTCTGACTCTTTGCGACCCCATGAATCGCAGCACGCCAGGCCTCCCTGTCCATCACCAACTCCCGGAGTTCACTCAGAGATACCAAGGGAACATTAAAGGACAGAAACAGTATGGAACTAACAGAAGCAGAAAATATTAAGAAGATGTGGCAAGAATAAACAGAAGAACTATACCGAAAAGATCTTAATGACCCAGATAACCATGATGGTATGATCACTCACCTAGAGCCAGAAATCCTGTAGTGCTAAGGCAAGTGGATCTTAGGAAGTATCAGGATGAATAAAGATAGTGAGGTGATGGAATTCCAGCTGAGCTATTTCAGATGCTTAAAGATGATGCTTTGAAACTGTTACATTCAATATGCCAGCAGATTTTGAAAACTCAACAGTGGCCACAGGACTAGAAAAAGTCAGTCTTCTTCCAATTCCAAAGAAAGTCAATGCCAAAAAATGCTCAAACTACCACACAATTGTACTCATCTCACACACTAGCAAAGTAACACTGAAAATTCTCCAAGCTAGGCTTCAACAGTTTGTGAACTGAGAAATTCCAGATGTTCAGGCTGGATTTAGAAAAGGCAATGGAAGCAGAAATCAAATTGCCAACATCCATTGGATCATAGAAAATCAAGAGAATTCCAGGAAAAACATCTCTTTCTGCTTCATTGACTATGCTAAAGCCTTTGACTTTGTGGATCACAACAAACTGTGGAAAATTCTTCAAGTGATGGGAATAACAGACCACCTTACCTGTCTCCTCAGAAATGGTTATGTAGGTCAAGAAGCAACAGTTATAACCAGATATGAAATAACGAACTGGTTCCAAACTGGGAAACAGGTACATTAAAGCTATATAGTATCACCCTGCTTATTTAACTTCTTTGCAGAGTACATCATGAGAAATACCGAACTGGATAAAGCACAAGCTGGAATCAAGATTGCCAGGAGAAATATCAATGACCTCAGATATGCTGATGACACCACCCTTATGGCAGAAAGTGAAGAGGAACTAAATAACCTCATGATGAAAATAAAAGAGGAGAGTGGAAAAGCTGGCTTAAAATTCAGCATTCAAAAAACTAAGTTCATGGCATCCAGTCCCATCACTTCATGGCAAATAGATGGGAAAACAATGGAAACAGTGACAGACTTTATTTCCTTGGGCTCCAAAATCACTTCAGATGCTGACTACATCCATGAAATAGCTATGACAAACATAAACAGCATATTAAAAAGCAGAGACATTACTTTGGCAACAAAGTCTGTCTAGTCAAAGCTATGGTTTTTTCATTAGTCAGATATGGATGTGAGAGTTGGACCATAAAGAAAGCGGAGCACCAAAGAATTGATGCTTTTGAAGCATCAATTGTTGGAGAAGCATCAGTTGTTGAAGTGTTCCAGAAGACTCTTGAGAGTCCTTTGGACAGCAAGGAGATCAAATCAGTCCATCTTAAAGGAAAATTAGTCCTGAATATTCATTGGAAGGACTGATGCTGAACCTGAAGCTCCAATAATTTGGCCACCTGATGTGAAGAACTGACTCATCAGACAAGTCCCTGATGCTGGGAATGATTGAAGGCAGGAGCAAAAGCGGGTGACAGAGGATGAGATAGCTGGATGGCATCACCGATTCAAAGGACATGAGTTTGAGAAAGCTCTGGAGCTGGTGATGGACAGGGAGGCCTGGCGTGCCTCAGTCCATGGGGTCACAAAGAGTTGGACACCATTGAGCAACTGAACTGACTGAAAAATACTTATGAAACAAAATTAGAGATTAAGCTGTAAGAGTTCTAATAAATACTTGAAATAGAATAATGAGCAAGGTACAGTAAGTACAAGTAATATCAATTCTAATATGAATATGCATACCTAAAGTTAGTAACACTAAGCCTATTAGCATAAATTCTCTATCTCCCTTCCTTACTAAATATGTTTCAGGATTTCCATCTCTACAACTTTCCATGCAATATCTGAAAATTTATTATGCCTGGTAGTGGATAAAATAAGCACTGGTATAAAAAGGTATTTCTTTCCCTTGTTTTTTTTTTTTTTTTTTTCATTTTAATTGATGATTCAATATCTTTCCAAATAAATTATTCAAAATAATCTCCCTAGCCCCTCAATTTCATTCCCAAGTCCTTTTTTCTGATGCTTGTCATGATCCCAGAGATTCAAAGAAATGTAAGGGTTTAATAAGGAAAATAAATATTTAGGTTAAGTGAGTACCATGTATATTATGTTACAAATATGTTTTAGCAAGCCTTTACAACCCTGAAAGACAGGTCTTATCATGCAGATTAAGAACTTTGCAGATGAGCAACTGTCTGGTATGTGGCAATGCCCTCACAGAAGTGGAGCATTTAAGTGATGGATGGGGGTCGGGGTGTCTTTGGACACAAATGGACTGTTGCCAAGTAGAGTAGTCTTAGCTGTACCATTTGCTAGCTTAGGCAAATCCATCAATCTCTGTGTGTCTCTTTTATCTCTAAAGTCCAAGCGGACTTTGGCCCCACCTATGGAGTGCAATGACTTTCTCTAAGAAGGTGCAGTAACTAACTTTCTCACTTCACAGCTAATAAAATTAGAACTGTATTCCAAGATGCAAGTATACTTCCCAAACAAACTTCATTGATAAATACCACAATTTTTTTCTGTATCATCTGCTTGAGTTTCCTTCTAGTTTTAGCACATTTAGCTAATATAAATTCAGGATACTCAATTAAATTTGAATTTCATATAAATAATATTTTTATAGTATCATATCCCAAATATTGCATGAGACATACTTATATTTTTAAAAAATTCATTGAAATTCAATTTAACCGAGCATTTTGTATTTTATTTGTCAATTCTCTATTCTTTTTTTAACTATTCCAAACAAGAATAATTGTAATTTGGGGCTTATTATTCTTTAAATTTGGGATCAAATAATATAGAAAATTCTACTGTTAAAAAGTCAAATGTTACATAAAAACAGTATATTTTATAAAAATACTCTAAACTTCATATAGTAAAATTTTATTTATCAAAGTGTACAAAGAATACCATTCCTCCTTTCCTCTCTCTAGCAAAAAGGAAATACTTTAAAATGTTAATGAATACAAAATATTTTTAAGTGAACTTTCAAATAATTGATCATGAAAACTGTTTCTGTTTTCATAGAACACATAAGTTTGGTTTGCCAAATTATTTTATTTCATGTCTGAGTAATTTTTGAGCATAGATAAACGATAGAATTTGATAGCACAATGCATGTGCCAACTAGTCAACAACAGGGAAGCAGTCCTGCCAAAGAAGTAACATTTCTCATGGCATTTGAGTACTTGAACTGTTTTTTCTAAAAAATAGTTCCATTTTGGAAGTGTATGTGTCTTAAAAGCAGCAACATATAAGAATTATCTCCATAGATCTCATCAACAATTAAACTATTCACAGAGTTTTATTAGTTATTTAATGTTATAAACAAAATATGTTTAT
Organism: Capricornis sumatraensis; assembly: GCF_032405125.1. Lineage (NCBI taxonomy): Eukaryota > Metazoa > Chordata > Mammalia > Artiodactyla > Bovidae > Capricornis > Capricornis sumatraensis. The sequence continues at coordinate 115,516,316 of NC_091069.1, forward strand.
TGCTAGACAACTACTGTGGAAGGTAGAAGTGGAATCAGTAAATCTTGAAGGATATTGCCCTTCTAGGAAAAGGGGAAAATCATATTAAAGTTATATATCTTGGTGTGCCCTCAGAGCAGTACTCAAATGAATGCTTTTTTTTTTTAATTTATTTATTTATTTTTAGTTTTTTATTTTTTTAATTTTAAAATCTTTAATTCTTACATGTGTTCCCAAACATGAACCCCCCTCCCACCTCCCTTCCCATAACATCTCTGTGGGTCATCCCCATGCACCAGCCCCAAGCATGCTGTATCCTGCGTCAAACGAATGCTTTACTATTTTTTTTTCAAATTTTACTAAAATATATTTGATTTACAATATTGTGTTAGTTTCAGGTGTACAGAAAAGTGATTCAGTTATTCATATATATGTATATTTTTGTTATTTTTCATTAGTTTATTATAAAATATTGAATATAGTTTTCTGTGCTACACACTAAATCCTTATTGCTTACCTATTTTTTTTATGTGTACTGTATACCTGTTAATTTATTTTGCTTTGCTACCTTGATTTTTTTGACTTTTTTTTTTCTTTCTGCAATAGTCACACTAAAAGAAAACATATTTGTAGGCTCAAATGAATTGTTAAGTTAGGAACAAAAGCTCACTGACTCTTGGATTCCAAAAGCATATCATGTGGGAATTTTAGAAATGGTTCAGTTAATTTTCCAGAGTCTTTGATACCATTTAACTCCAGGAATACATTAACATGTCAGAATGGGAAAAAAAAAAAAAAAAACGGCTTTAAAACTAATTGGAGAAAGCAAAATTTTCAATAAATAATTTGGAAAGAACTTTTTAAATATCAAGAGAAGAGACAGAATTCCTTCTTTTAAAACTCTTGAGAATTCCAAATGAAATGGAAACAGTCCATATTAAAAGATAGCTTACATATACCCACTGAGGAACAGAAGTAAACCAAACCACCATGAGACTGAACATCAAGAATTAAGGTCAGGTCACACAAAATACTAAGATTAAGGACTGAGGGACTTACCACACAACATGACCAACTTCAGTGAAGTGTGAGGTTTACAGTATGCATCAGAGACATCACTTTGTCGACAAAGATCCATATAGTCAATGCTGTGGCTTTTTCAGTAGTCATACATGAATGTGAGATTTGATCCATAAAGACTGGTCACCAAAGAACTGATGCTTTTGAATTGTGGTACTGGAGAAGACTCTTGAGAGTCTCTTGGACTGAAAGGAGATCAAGCCAGTTAATCCTAAAGGAAATCAACCCTGAATAGTCACTGAAAGGACTGCTGCTGACAATGAATCTCCAATAATTTGGCCACCTGATGCAAAGACTTGACTCACTGGAAAAGTCCTTGATGCTTGTCAAGATTGAAGGCAAAAGGAGAAGCGGGTGGCAAAGTTTTGAGGTGGTTAGATAGCAGACCCAATGGACATAAATTTGAGCAAATTTTGGGATATAGTGGAGGACAGAGGAACCTGGCTTGCTATAGTCCATGGGAGGCAAAGACTTGGACTTAGTGGCTGAACAATAACAATAGAAACATAAAAAGGCAGAAGCAGTTTGGAGAACTTCAATCAGAAATATTTGAGGTTTGAATCAGGAAAGACACTATGGTCCAGGCTGATACACTGACATAGGAAGACGTCCAGAGAGAAAGGGGGCCAAAAACTGGGTATTTTGACCCTTTTGTTGATTTCTCTTCTATCATATGACTGTGACTTCCAAATTCTTCCCATTATTATCCCACGAAATGAAGCCATGTAAGATATAACCTCCAAGACAACATTAAACATATGTCTTTCTTTATAGTTGAATATAAATGTGTTTTCTTAGTGCCTTTTCCTTTTTTATCTCTCCTAATTCTCATAACCACCATGAAAGACAAGACTTATAGTTTGAGCTGAGCCAAAATATGGATGTCCATTTGGATTGCTGTAACAAATTCCATATATTTCTCACAGTTGTGAAGGCTGGGAATTCCAAGATCGAGGCACTGAATGATTCAATATCCAGCCAGAGCCCAAGGTCAGGTTTATAGTGGCCACTTTAGAAAAGGCAGAGGAACCAGAGATTAAGATGTCCATCTGTTAACTCATAGAAAAAACAAAAGAATTCCAGGAAAACATCTCCTTCTGCTTCATTGACTATGCTAAAGCCTTTGACTGTGTGGATCACAACAAACTGTGGAAAATTCTTCAAGAGATAGTAATAACAAACCACCTGATCTGCCTCCTGAAAAACCTGTATGCAGGTCAAGAAACAATAGTCAGAACCGGATATGAAACAATGGACCAGTTCCAAATTGGGAAAAGAGTATGTCAAAGCTATATATTGTCACCTTGCTTATTTAACTTATATGCAGAGTACATCATGTGAAATGCCTGACTGGATGAAGCACAAGCTGGAATCAAGATTGCTTGGAGAAATAGCAATAACCTTAGATATGATGACACCAATCTTATGGCAGAAAGTGAAGGGGAACTAAAGATCCTCTTGATGAAAGTGAAAGGGGAGAATGAAAAAGCTGGCTTAAAGCTCAACATTCAAGAAATTAAGATCATGGCATCTGATCCCATCACTTCATGGCAAATAGATGGGGAAACAATGGAAACAGTGGCAGACTTTTTATTTTCTTGGGCTCTGTAGATGGTGACTGCAGCCATGAAATTAAAAGACATTTGCTCCTTGGAAGAAAATCTATGACAAACTTGGACAGCATATTAAAAAGCAGAAGTATCACTTTGCCAATAAATGTCTGTCTGGTCAAAGCTATGGTTTTTCCAGTAGTCAAGTATGGATGTGAGAGCTGGACCATAAAGAAAGCTGAGTGCTGAAGAATCAATGCTTTTGAACTGTGGTGTTGGAGCAGATTCTTGAGAGTCCCTTAAACAGCAAGGAGATCAAACCAGTCAATCCTAAAGGAAATAAATCCTGAATGTTCATCAGAAGGACTGATGTTGAAGCTGAAGCTGCAATACTTTGACCACCTGATGTGAGGAACCAACTCATTAGAAAATATCCTGATGCTGGAAAGATTGAATGCAGGAAGAGAATGGGATGACAGAGGATGACATGGTTGGATGGCATCACTGACTCAATGGACATGATTTTGAACAAGCTCTGGAAGTTGGTGATGAACCAGTAAGCCTGATATGTTGCAGTCCATGGGGTCACAAAGAGTTGAACATGACTAAATGACTGAACTGAACAGATCTTCTCACTGTGTCTTCCATGGGATAAAGAACAGGAGTCTTTTTAACAATGGGGATAAATCTCATTCATGAGACCTCTCTCTTCATGGCAATCAACTCCCAAAGGCCCTGCCTCCTCACATTGGGTATTAAAATTTAACAGATGAATTTTAGGAGGTCATAGTAACAGATAAAATTTAGGTCACAGCAAAAGGTAAAAGTAGATTCAGAAGGATTAAGTAATCATCCTTATGTCCAAAGCCTGTAAACGGGTCAGGGCTTCTGATGTTAACTGTCTAAGAAAAGCACAAGTTACATATTTTAATTGTACTTTTAAAATTTGATATGGTAAATGATATATCTAAGGGTTAAAAGGAAGGACATGTGAAATTAGACAACTGAACTCTGGGAAGAACTCTCATGGGGTTAAGGAAACCTGGGTCCTGAAATTAGTGTTGCCAAACTTAGAAAATAAAAATGTACAGACATCCAGTTCAATTGAAATTTCAGATAGAGATCGCAATTTTTTGTTTCTGTTTAGTGTGTGTCCTGATATTTTGATAAATTTTACACTAAAATGTTATTTTGTTAGTTTCTGAAATTCAAACTGAATCAGGCATCCTGTGGTTTACCTGGCCACCCTCCTTGAAATGTAGAGATGGCCCCTAGCTGCAGGGGGCTCAGCAGCCAATTTAGAATTATCGCTGCTGCAATACAAAAACCTTATTGAATTTTATGGCCTGATCTTTAACTGTGAAAAACTGAAGGATTGTGTCTACAACATAGATAACAATAGTACAGTGGCAGGAGCACCACACCCTAAGAATACTGGTCTACAGATCAAAAGTAAAGAATTAGAGCAGAGAAGAAGAAGAGCCAAGGAGACAGCCTGGAGGGCAAAGATGGCCCAGAGGCCACTTGTGGCCTGGGGAAGCCCTCCCAGAGGTTTCCATAGATATACATGGGGAGGAGGACCTAGAGAAAGATTAGACTTCTCACAGAGGGGCAGAAAATGAGGCTGAATTATTGGTACTGGAAAGTTAAAGAAATATGGAACCTTATGACTAGATAAAACTCTCTTTGTACATTAGTCTAGAAAGCTCTATTTGCTAATACACCAAAGCGACTGTGTCTGTCTGACCACTAATAAATATAGGATCATCAAGATGGGTGATGGAGGCAATTATTTGCACTAAGGTTTATTGTCTATCTCCCCATGTGTATTTAAACATCTTCACAAGTTTTACATGGAGAAAACAGTATGTCATTTTCATAGTCATCTTACTCTACCCAAGATCTAGCTTCCTCACCTACAAAAGGGGGAAAATCTATCTTAAAGGAATATTAGTTTTAAAGAGATAATACTTTTAAGGCACTCACAGAGGACTCAGCCCCTGAAAGTCACTCCATTTTGCACTTACTTCCTCCTACTTCTATTCCTACCACTCATTTGCTCTACAAATTTGATCAAGCTACATTAGCTTTATAGCTCTCAGTTGTAGCCTAAGTACTGGAAGTAAATTATCTTTTAGCCTCCTTCACATTCAAATATGTTATTGTTAAGGCAGAGGGAACCTTAGGGAGATCTGTACTCTACCATGAAATCAATATCATAAGTAAAATTCTATCAGGAATTAAAATTTTCCCCAGGAGCAGGGGAACATAAAAGATTATAAAGCAAAAGATTATTACTATGTGAGGTTTAATGATTTCTACTGAAATGAGTCTTAAAATAAGATAACATGAAGCATTTGGATTTAGAAATACAAAAAAAAAAAAAAAGATATATGACAAACAGTAGCTTTGACTATACAGATTTTCGTCAGCAAAGTGATGTCTCTGCTTTTTAATACAGTGTCCTGGTTTGTCACAGCTTTCTTCCAAGGAGCAAGCATCTTTTAATTTCATGGCTGCAGTCAACACCCACATTGATTTTGGAGCCCAAGAAAATCAAATCTGCCGACTGTGATATTTATTTTGCCCACATTTTAATATGCCGCTGCTGCTGCTAAGTCACTTCAGTCGTGTCCGACTCTGTGTGACCCCATAGATGGCAGCCCACCAGGCTTCCCGGTCCCTGGGATTCTCCAGGCAAGAATACTGGAGTGGGTTGCCATTTCCTTCTCCAATGCAGGAAAGTGAAAAGTGAAAGTGGAAGTAGCTTAGTCGTGTCTGACTCTTAGCGACCCCATGGACTGCAGCTTACCATGCTCCTTTGTCCATGGAATTTTCCAGGCAAGAGTACTGGAGTGGGTTGCCATTGCCATATATAAGTAAATTTTAAAAATTCTGTAATTACTTGATTTTTCCTCTGGTTGGACACTTAAAGAGATTCACTTCAGTGAAAAATAATGTAAAAAGGAGAAAATTGTTGAATTACATCTTAGCTATGAGTCCAACAAATTCAAAGCAGAACTTCAAAAAGCAAGTTGTTTTATTTAATGTATAGGAATTAAAACAACAAAAGTTAAACTAAATGCCAGTAAAATATATCACAACTTAAGTATCTCAAAGCTGACCATTTGTAGAGTTCAAAATGTAAAATGATAATAATAAGTGATTTCAATTTTATTGCATATATTTTGTGTAAAAGTGATTATTAATAAGAAAAATGATGAAACAATTTATCAAGTAATAACTTATTACAACTGAAATGGACATCATATGTCTAAAGTGAATTTTAATTCAAGCTATGCATTTACCTAATTTACTTTACAAAGGTAAAGCCAATACTTTCCTTTAACATTGATTTAATCACCCATAAATAAATAAATAAATACACACACACACACACACACACACACACACACACACACACACACATATCCTTTCTTGCCTAATATGATTCTACCCTGCCTTTTCGGAACTTAACAAACTAACTTTTTAAAACTGTTAAAATGGAAAATTGCTGTACAATTTCAAAAGCCATACAACATTGTCGTAAAACTACTACATGCTGCTTTTCAAATGATTTTCAATGTGTTTTTCAAGTCCATTTCAGAAATCATTAAAATAAATAAGACCTGTATAACTCAATTCCCAAGGTAGAACTATTAAAAATTACTCAGAACTTTCCAAATGAAATATTGACACTTCATACACTGATTAAATATTTTAATCATTTAAAACTGTAAGCACTTGAGTACTTGTTCATATCATTTTAGCTCATTTTATGTTACAATGCTTTTCATTATTTGAATTAAATGGGAGAAAATAATAGCAAATGAAGCAACTGACAAACAACTAATCTCAAAAATATACAAGCAACTTATGCAGCTCAATTCCAGAAAAATAAACGACCCAATCAAAAAATGGGCCAAAGAACTAAATAGACATTTCTCCAAAGAAGACATACAGATGGCTAACAAACACATGAAAAGATGCTCAACATCACTCATTATCAGAGAAATGCAAATCAAAACCACAATGAGGTACCACTTCACACCAGTCAGAATGGCTGCGATCCAAAAATCTGCAAGCAATAAATGCTGGAGAGGGTGTGGAGAAAAGGGAACCCTCCTACACTGTTGGTGGGAATGCAAACTAGTACAGCCACTATGGAGAACAGTGTGGAGATTCCTTAAAAAATTGCAAATAGAACTACCTTATGACCCAGCAATCCCACTGCTGGGTATACACACCGAGGAAACCAGAATTGAAAGAGACACATGTACCCCAATGTTCATCGCAGCACTGTTTATAATAGCCAGGACATGGAAACAACCTAGATGTCCATCAGCAGATGAATGGATAAGAAAGCTTTGGTACATGTACACAATGGAGTATTACTCAGCCGTTAAAAAGAATTCATTTGAATCAGTTCTGATGAGATGGATGAAACTGGAGCCGATTATACAGAGTGAAGTAAGCCAGAAAGAAAAACACCAATACAGTATACTAACACATATATATGGAATTTAGAAAGATGGCAATGACGACCCTGTATGCAAGACAGGAAAAAAGACACAGCTGTGTATAACGGACTTTTGGACTCAGAGAGAGAGGGAGAGGGCGGGATGATTTGGGAGAATGGCATTCTATCATGTATACTATCATGTAAGAATTGAATCGCCAGTCTATGTCTGACGCAGGATACAGCATGCTTGGGGCTGGTGCATGGGGATCACCCACAGAGATGTTATGGGGAGGGAGGTGGGAGAGGGTTTCATGTTTGGGAACACATGTAAGAATTAAAGATTTTAAAATTTAATAAAAAAAAAATCAAATTGATAGAAATGAAACAATTTCTTAGGCATCATAATTTTCTTTAAGAATATACTGCTATAAAACTGAGTAACAGAGTGAAGTAAGCCAGAAAGAAAAACACCAATACAGTATACTAACACATATGTATGGAATTTAGAAAGATGGCAATGATGACCCTGTATGCAAGACAGCAAAAAAGACACAGATGTGTATAATGGACTTTTGGACTCAGAGGGAGAGGGAGAGGGTGGGATGATTTGGGAGAATGGCATTGAAACATGTATACTATCATGTAAGAATCGAATCGCCAGTCTATGTCCGATGCAGGATACAGCATGCTTGGGGCTGGTGCACGGGGATGACCCAGACAGATGTTATGGGGAGGGAGGTGGGAGGGGGGTTCATGTTTGGGAACACATGTACACCCGTGGTGGATTCATGTCAATGTCTGGCAAAACCAATACAGTATTGTAAAGTAAAATAAAGTAAAAATAAAAATTAAAAAAAAACTGAGTAACAAATTTTATACATTATTATATTTTTAGGATTTGTTAGTCATAATTCAAGATAAAAAATTTTGATAAATAGTAGTGCCTTTGAAGGAGGTGTGTAGGAATGTTGTTATCCTAGCATATATCTTTAATACTATTATATTCTGGCCTTCCCTGATAGGTTAGTTGGAAAAGAGCCCACCTGCAATGCAGAAGACAATTCCTGGGTTGGGAAGATCCACTGGAGAAGGGATAAGCTACCCATTCCAATATCCTTGGACTTCACTTGTGGCTCACTTGGTAAAGAATCTGCCTGCAATGTGGGAGACCTGGGTGCAATTCCTGGGTTGGGAAGATCCTGTGGAGAGGGGAAAGGCCACCCACTCCAGTATTGTGGCTTGGGGAATTCCATGAACTTGTCCATGGTGTAGCAGAGCCAGACATGACTGAGTAATGCCTCTGAAGGAGGTATGTAGGAACATTGTTATCCTAACATATATCTTTAATACTATTATATTCTAGGAATATGTTGAAGTTCAAAATTTATTTTTTCAGTCTTGGACTATATTTATGCTCATCAACAGAAATCAAATGCACTTCCAATCTCTGCATTTGGCTTCTTCTACTTGCAGAATAACTGCATCATTTAAAATGTGTCACTTTCAACCATGTAAGTGATACTATATTGATACCCAGAGTCTTAATTTTTAATGTAATACTTAGAGTTCAAGTTGAAGACGTTTATTATACTATCTTTAATGGTGTTAATCTTATTCTTCTATTATGTAATTATACAAATTTCATAGATATAAAAATCTAATTAATGTGGGAAATTTTACAGCTTTTGTCTTTAACAATGATTGTTTTTGTTTTTGCATGTGGTGAAAAAACACATTGTCTACAAAGCACTTTTTAAGTGCAGTTCCAGTGTACTGAATCTACTCAAAATATTCCACATACACTGCCTAATCTTCACAGTAACACTGTAAGCTAAATAGCATTATCCTCATATTATACATGAGAAAGCGAATTCCTCATTGAAATTAATGAAATTAAGTAATTTTTCAAGTGCCCATACACAGTACGAGTGAACACAGATTAAAACCCATTTATCCAACTATTTAATACTCTAAATTCCAATACAAGAGAAAGGTGGCAAAATCATCTAAAGTCCAAGTCTAAGAAATCAGAAGAATTTTCAATAATAGCACAGGTCTGAAAAGTCAACATTGGAGAGTTTGGAGCTGGAAAGGTCATCAAGAATTGATATGCTTAGACCATATAAAGAAGAAAACGTGGAGAGAAATGGGTGTGACAGTAGGAGGTTTCTCATTTTGAGACAGGTGCCAAATTTTTAAGCTTTATGGAGCAGCAAGTTTAGGAAATAAGCCAAAAACTACTGAAATTCAGAGTAAAGTTTTGGTAAACTTATGTATTAAGAAACCAAAACTGGAGTTCAGATCTGACCAAGGAACAAGGGCTTTAGTAAACATTCTGAGATCTCAGTTGGAGCCCATGGAGACCTAAATATTTAGAACAGTGTTGAAACAGAAATAGAATGAGCTTTATGAAAACTGCAAGCAAATCTTGACTCTGCTGAAGTTCCGACTGGGTTAAGAAGACTTGCTCCCAATCAGGCTGTTTGCCAGCATTTAGGATCAGCATTCTGTAGAAGACAGCAGTATCCAGAGACACTAGAATTTTTAATATACTGAATCTTGTATTGCATTGTTCCAGGCAAAAGAACAGACACATGACTAAACATATTGCAGTCAATACAAGTGGAAGAACCAATTATTAGAATAATAAAATGTTGATTTTGCTTAATACCATGAAAGTAATAGAGATGATAGCTGTGAAAATCACATGAACAAGGAAATTTAGAAAAACAGTGAAAAAATATATTCAGTTCAGTTCAGTTGCTCAGTCGTGCCTGCCTCTTTGTGACCCCATGAACCACAGCACGCCAATATTAAAAGATGGATAATTTTGACCAAAATTTGGGCTCAATTAAAAATTATTCAGACTTTAAAACTAAGAATGAAATATCTAAAAATTAGAAACTCAATGAATAGTTTTAAGAAAAGACTGGATATAGCAGAATACAGTTTTGACCTAAAAGATGTATCCATATAAAATAAAGAGAATCACACATAGGAAAAGAAACTGAGAAAAAATGAAGAGAATGGAACATAAGATATCAATTGAAAATGACTAATATACATATAATCTGAGTGCCAGACTTTGAAATGACAGAGAACTTGGCAGAAGCAAATAGCAGCTAATAGTTTCCTAAATTCCAAATTACAAAAATTCAGGGAACCTAACGAAGAAAATGACCAACCTAGATAGCATATTGAAAAGCAGAGACATTACTTTGCTAACAAAGGTCCATCTAGTCAAGGCTATGGTTTTTCCAGTGGTCATGTGTGGATGTGAGAGTTGGACTGTGAAGAAAGCTGAGCTCCGAAGAATTGGTGCTTTTGAACTGTAGTGTTGGAGAAGACTCTTGAGAGTCCCTTAGACTGCAAGGAGATCCAACCAGTCCATTCTAAAGGAAACCAGTCCTGGCTGTTCATTGGAAAGACTGATGCTGAGGCTGAAACTCCAATATTTTGGCCACCTCATGCAAAGAGTTGTCTCATTGGAAAAGACTCTGATGCTGGGAGGGATTGGGGGCAGGAGAAGGGGATGACAGAGGCTGAGATGGCTGGATGGCATCACCGACTCAATGGACATGAATCTGAGTGAACTCCGGGAGTTGGTGATGGACAGGGAGGCCTGGTGTGCTGTGATTCATGGGGTTGCAAAGAGTCAGACACAACTGAGCGACTGAACTGAACTGAACTGAAAGGAAGAAAAAGAAAAAAGCTGAAGAAGGATGGGAAATGCAGAAGGTAAATAGAAAGTAGGAGACATAGGGAAAAATGCACAGTCTCTTCAAAGAGAAGATGGGTGATGGATTAGCAGAAATGATGGATGCCGCTGATAATGGTTAATCTACTGATGACTCTTTAATCTACAAACTAGCCTGAGTTTAGTTTAGCCCACTCTGAAGCTATCACTGTAATTTAGAGCAGATTAATATTCCTTCTTGGAGGAGGAAATGGAAACCCACTCCAGTATTCTTATCTGGATAATCCCATGGACAGAGGAGCCTGGTGGACCACAGTCCATGTGTTTGCAAGAGTCGGACTCAACTTAGCAACTAACTACTACCATGTCGTTGGCAGTTTAGTTGCTAAATTATGTCCAACTCTTGTGAACCCATGGACTGTAGCCTGCCAGGCTCCCCTGTCCATTAGGATTCTCCAGGCAAGAATACTGAAGTGGGTTGCCCATGTTCCTTCTAAGCCTAAATTTCTTCATCCCATCAGAGCCCAATTATTATGCTAATCACGTATCAAAGTTATTACAACACATTAAACATTCTAACCCACCAAAGACATTCAAGAAATGCTAATATTCTTTCCTCTATTTAAAGCAAAAAAAAAAAAAAAAAGGTAAAAAGAAAGTCTGAAAGTTTATTTTTTAAACTGACAGGCATTCAGTCAACTAAGCGCACAGTCCTTTGCTTTCAATCCCTCAGATCAGTAACAAGGAAAAGAAAATTACCTTATGAACAGTTGTCACTGACACATGCAATAATGCTGTTGCCTCTTTGTTTCTGCCCACCCCTCACTCAACTTCAAACGTTACCTAATTTTCTTTCTGAATTATTTTAAGAAGCCTGACAACCAAGACAGAGCTACCCAGGTGGCTCAGCAGTAAAGAATCCACTTGCCAATTTAGGAGACTCAAGAGACACAGGTTAGAGCTCTGAGTTGGAAAGATCTTCTGGAGGAGGAAATGGCAACCCACTTCAGTATTCTTGCCTGCAAAAATCCCATGGACACAAGAGCCTGGCAGGCTACAGTCCATGGGATCGCAAAAAAGTCAAACATCGCTGAGCCACTGAGCATGCAGTCATGCACAACAAAGCCAGTGGAATAATTTTAAATTGAAGACACTCCTTGCTAACCTTTAAAATGCCTACTGGTTCCTTCCAAAGGGTCTCATTATTATTAATTTCTGAAATATTTATAGCACATCTCATGGAAACTAAAAATAACCTGTATTATTTTTTAAAAAGAGGGAGACGTTCCAAACTGATATGAATTAATTATTTAGTCTAACTGATAAATAAAAAATATTGATAAATGGCTTTAACAGGCATGCTGAGTATAGTTACATAAAGTCCAAAAGTACACTCAGTGCTTTTAATGGCTAGGAAGGATTTTAGCCAAGTTATTCTTTAAGTATAATGGACAGTTAAACGCTTCACTACTTCTTTTCCAGCTGTTAACTGCATGTTATTTTTGAAAGAGTGCTTCCTTTATCTGAAACATTTAGTCCAAACCATTCAAGTACACTCTGCTGCTTAAGGGAAAATGATGTTTTGAGTGACCCATTTTTTTTAAAGAGCCTTAACTCAATTTACCATCCAAAAATGGAAAATTTTTGTCAGATAATACCTAAATAGTCTAGTGTAGAATTTTCCTTTTTTCCTAAAATCCCAAGCATAAAATCAACAGGCAAAAGCTAAGAAAGGTTGTGTTTTATAAATATGTAAGAGCTATATAATAACATAGATCTCAGGAAATTCAGTGATTTTTTGATGGACAAATCAATTTATGATGAGCTCTGAAGGAGATCACTTTCAAGTTGATATGACTGGAATTCAGAAAAATGTTACATTAAGAATGGTAACTGATAAGAAGTCCATCATTTGGTCATATCAATTCTTTGGTTTTTAAATGAACAGATGTGGCATCTTTAATGTTGTTACAAAATATAAATGAAAAATTTTAACACTAGGTAATGATAGATAATGCTTTACTGGAACCAAGTAATTATTACTATGAGATGAAATCAACAATATGCTTTATGAAGGTACAACCTGGCTGCCAATGGAATCAAAAGAAATTGCTTTCACTGTCTCTCGGGAAAAACCTGTAGTGAGCCAAGTCCTGCAGAGAAGCTATGGGCAGGGCTGTTCTAAAATGACCAGAATCTGTCCCTGACAATTTAGGGACAGGCAAAATACTTGGGTATAAGTAACTATGATACAAATAAACTGATATATGGAAACTTGTAAACATAATAGGAGTCAGCTTTATTTATTTTGCTGGACTAGAGAGACTGGAAAAGCCCAAAAAGTTTTCTTGGATGAGATGAAGTTTGAGCTGGGATTTAAATAGCTCTTGTCAAAAGCTAGTGTTTATAAGTCCCTTGAGAATCTTGTTAATGAGCAGATTCTAGTCCGCTAGGTCTAGATGCCCCTAAGATTTTACATTTCCAGCAAGCTCCCAAGTGAAGTCATTGCTACTGGTTCTGAGACCACATTTTGAGGAGCAAGGATTTAAAGGACAGATAAGGTTCTATGTACTACCCTCCTTGGGTAGGTATGCATGCCTAGTTGCTCAGTTGTGCCTGACTCTTTGAGACCTGTTGGAGGCTCTTCTGTTCATGGGATTCCCAGGCAAGAATACTGGAATGGGTTACCTTTTCCATCTCCAGGGAATCTTCCTAAGCCAGGGTTTGAACCCGCATCTCCTGTGTCTCCTCCACACTGGCAGGAGGGTTCTTTACCCACTGAGTCATCAGTAAAAATGAACACAGTTCCAGCAGAGAGAGTCATTTGGGAACATGTGAAAAGTGAAAGTGTTAGTCCCTCAGTTGTGTCTCACTCTTTGTGACCCCATGGACTATAGCCTGCGAGGCTCCTCTGTCCATAGAATTGTCCAAGTGAGAACACTGGAGAGGGTAGCCCTTCCCTTCTCCAGAGGAATCTTCTCAACCCAGGGATAGAACCCAGGTCTCCTGCATTGCAGGTGGATTCCGTACCATCTGAGCCACCAGAGAAGTTTAGGAAAATACACAGAGGAAATATATATATATATATATATATATTTTGGAAGGACAAATATCTAGTATGGCTGTTTTCCTAAGGAGATAGGATGTAGAATTGTTGATTCTACTCCTAAATATATTTTAAATTCATTTCTATCTACCCTGTATCTTTTCTTCAATTTGTAACTTAAGCATCTTATACCTGAGTTATTATAGTAACTACTTTGCCCGGGTTCCTATCTTCTTTCCCCTAGAATTCATTCTTCATAATGTGGCTTCAATTATATTTCTGAAACACAAATCTTTGTCTCTCTAACTCATATCAAGTAAAATACAAATACTGGGGCAAAGCATGCCCAATGATAGCATTCTTTTGGAGAATTCATCATTTATATCTATCCCTGCGGACCACACAATAAACGTTAAGGGACTTTGGGTTTTCTTAATGAGTCACACAATTTCACACAACTGTGTATTTGCACATGTTGCTTTTTAGCCTGAAACACACTTGCTGACTGGGATAATCCTACTCATTCTTTAAGAGTAAGCTATGTTAAATATTCTAATTTTTCTCACTCTCAGTCTTTTTCCCCCTGCCCTATGTAAGAAAGGACAGGGAAGCCTGGTGTGCTGCAGATCATGGGATTGCAAAGAGTTGGATATGACTTAGCAACTAAACAATAATAATGTAAGAAGAATGATTCCCTTCCTCCTCCGTTCTCCTGTTTTCATTCATGTATTCATTTATGCGAAAACAATTTCTGAGCACTTGCTAGGTGCTGGACAATAAAACTGGTGGCTTAGAATCCATCAAGGAATGCAGGTGTTAAGAAAATGATTGCATGTCTGCTGTTCATAGAAAAAGACAAGTAAGCACAGCTTTCCTTAAAAAATTGTATGGTCAAGAAACACCAACTCTATAGTCTCTTGTGGAACAATCAGCTAAAACTAGTGGCGGCTTCCCCCTTTAAAGAGAGTAGCACGTGTTTCTAGTCCATAACACATTCCTCCGTCAGTCTGGGTCATGCCACACTTGGTTTCATGACTCCTTTACCTGTGTCTCCTGCTTTGCAGGCACATTCTTTGCCATGTGAACCACGAGGGAAGCCCTTTTAAAACAATAGCAAATTTCATGTTTGTACATCATTGGTCAAAGTATAAGAATTGCTGCAAGGTAAATAGTTATGAAAATATCATTGCAATGGTCTTGGAAATGAAGGATGTTGGTATAGCTGAGGATGGTATGAGTGAGGATAGAAAAATGGGTGAATACAAAGATATTTACACTGAAAGCAGTATTTGTTAACTTTTTACAGTGCATGATTTGAATAGAGAAATAAAGAATGGCTCCCCTAAATCTAGTTTGAACCACTGGTACCTGCTGGTCATATAATGAGAAACGAAATACAAATTACAGTTATGAAGCAGGGAAGAGATCACGGGTGTAGTTTTGTGCATATTAACCTTCGAGTATCTGTAATATATTTGTATAGTGATGGAGATAAGAAAGTGGGCTTGGGGCTAAGGAAAGAAGTTAGTCTGATAGATGTATATTTGGGACTGGTTGGAATGTACATGATAGTCATACTTATGTAGAAGGATGAAACCACATAGAAATAGAGTTTAAATTAGAATACGAACAAACTTAAGAAAATATTAAATATTGTATAATTGTGTGACAGGAAAGCAGATTAGCCTAAGAGACTTAAAAAAGAATGAAAAGCTTTTCCTCTGTAAGAAAGTGTTAGTCGCTCAGTCATCCCCAACTCTTTGTGACCCCATGGACTATAGCTCACCAGGCTCTGTTCATGGGATTTCCTGGGCAAGAATACTGAAGTGGGGTGCCTTTGCAAAACCATTTTAAAATGCCGAGGAAGGCAAATATTAATATTTCAGAATAAGGAAAAGACATATAAAAGATTCAATAAACTGGGCCCAAAAAGTATCCAATGGAGTGTTGGCATGGATCTAACAGATCCTGTTAATGACAGAAGTGATAGAGGAGATTAACTGGCATAAGCCAGATAGAGAAGGATGAGGGGTCTAAGATGGCAAAGAAGTAGAGGCAGTAAGCATACATAAATATTTTTAAAAGGGAAAATATAAAGAAAGGTGGGGGAAGAGATAGTTAAAAATCAAATTTATATTTTATAGCAAGAAAAATTTAAACATGAAAAAAATTTCCTCTGCCGTTTGTCTTCCCCTTCCCCACCCCCACTGTTCATTGTGTTTCTGCATTATACATCTACCAAACCTCCTCATCCTCCCCACTGCAGAAATACCTGCTCAACCATTAAAAAAAAAAAAAAAAAGCATTCTCCTGGGACCAGCAACGGGACTAGCAACTCCCTAAAAATTAACATTCCTTCTTGTTCTTGTAAGAGGCCATGATGACCCCTGATCCACTACTCACTAGATTGTCTAAGCTGTCAGTAATCCATCATTGACAGAGGCACAGCCCTCTGCCTCAAAAACTTGTATTACTGTGCTTTGAACTTTAATGGGTGGAACAGTTCTCAAAGTGGTTTTTCCCAGCTAATAATCTTCAATTGTTTCCAATAAAATGTTCTGTTTCTTTCTTAGATTGACTAATTGTTGTTGTTGTTATTGACAAAAGGATAGAAGGAGAAGCAAGGAATGGAATGTTAAAATGAAGGATGTTGGATGTTTAAATACTGGACAATCAGTAAGCGCTAGAGGAAGATGGGGCAAACATAAAGACATAAATTAATGACACCATGGAAATGAGAGGGCATGGGACAAAAGGAAAAGCATCAGACTTAGATGATCAAATGGTATGATGTGCCCATTAAAACCAAAAATGGATGGCTGCATATGCAAACTGTTTTAATTTTTTGTTTTCAGTACATTAAATTTACTCATAAAACTTTCTAAAAATGTAGTTTTCCTTTTTAACACATTATAATAAAACATAAAAACCTCCAAACAGAATACTTGACATTTACAATTCAAAATCAAATTAGCAATATATTAAATATTTACAAAATTGTATCTTTAAAAAATATTTATAAAGTCGCATGCCATTTTGTAGAAGTGACATAAAAGAGTAGCTCAAAAATGGGAGAATTTCCCTTCATTCCTAAAAAGAAAATATGTTCATTAGAAGCTGTGAAGATTCTTGAGCACACTAGGGCTTCAAGTTCAGTACCAAAGCCTGTTTCTGTGCATCTTAGAACTTTACACATGTGAGGATCTGCTTACAACACAGGGATGGGTGACCCTGTAAGCCTCTCCCTCCAATGACAGTGTAGTAACATTAACCTTTGGGCTCCCAGGTGGTGCTAGTGCTAAGAACCTGCCTGCCAATGCAGGAGACAAGAGATGCAGCTTGAATCCCTCAGTTGGGAAGCTCCCCTGGAGGAGAGCATGGCAACCCACTCTAGTATTCATGCCTGGAGAATCCCATGGACAGAGGAGCCTGGCGGGTTACAGTCTATAGGGTCTCAAAGAGTCAAACACAACTGAAGTGACTTAGCACACACACATGAGACCTTTGGCATTAATCAGCACAGTATGTAGTTTGTGAGTGTTGATTAAAGATACCCACTTTGATTCAGAACCTCAGAACTTTGCAGTATTGACCCTCTTCAGAACCCAGTACTTAAATGGCACCTGCCTCATTCTTTGTGAGTCATCTGCACTTTGGAAAGGATGGCCAAACCACTGGGTTCCCCGATCCATCCACTGGGACGAGTGGTTGAGTGGAGCAAGGTCATGGTTTTCCCTCACAAACTTTAAGACTCTTTAATATGAAATACCATCACTTACCAGTGTGTAAAACTAGCATGACATCGAATAAGCCACCATAGAAAGAGGAAAAGTGGTTGACTGAGAAGTTTGGGCAACTTAACTGTGATTGCTTCAGTTTTTCCTATGATATAGAAAAGAGATGATATACTTAAAAGGCAAGAGAGTAGAAACAGTAATTCAATTCAGTTCAGTTCAGTTGCTCAGTCGTGTCCAACTCTTTGCCACCCCATGGACCACAGCGAGCCAGGCCTCGGTGTCCATCACCAACTCCCGGAGTTTACCCAAGCTCATATTTACTGTAGAAACAGCAAATGCTTCTCAAATTGTAGTCATCCACACTTAGAGTCAGTTAGGATACTGACTCTAAGAGCTCTGCAAGAATTAACGAAATGCCAGTCCTTCAATTTAATCAGCTACATCAAATGGTACTTAAACACAATGAAAGCTTGGCAATCACTAATATAAGAGCAGGAAATAAATGAGTCATTTTATTCAAAGATTGTCTAATTTCTTTAGGGAACAGTCCAAAGATATTGCTTTGAAATTTAGGCTTCAAATCACTCAACTTTCTTTGTTTCCTTATAAGTAAGGACCTTTGTTCCCTTCCCAGTGTTGTCCTCCCTTGTTCCTCAGCCAACTGCTGATGGCTCCATGTCCCACTATGAGCTGGTGGCTTATTAGACTCCACCCAGGGAGGCACCCTTCCTTAGCTTCTCCATGTCTGGCTACTAAAAGAAAGCCTGAATGTCCTTTCTTTGTTTCTTCTTTTTTTTTTAGTTCTATTATGTTTTTTTTAAGCTGTGCTTTCTAAAAAGATGGCTAGAAGAAATATACTGTGCTTTGATTATTATTATATTTCAGTTGGCAGGCGGATTCTTCACCACTGAGCTACCGTGGAAGCACATTCTTAGTGTTATTTGAGTTGACTGTGATTATCAATTGCAACAATATTTTGTTTTTGAATTATTAATCATAATTAGTTTATTTTCACCAGTACCAATTTTGCTTTCTGTGGGTTGTTTGGTCAATCTGAAAACCTATATTGTATAATACCATATACTTCTATCAACATAATTTTTGACCTATAAACTTAAAATACATAAACTTGAAAATATATTTGCATTAGGGATCAAAATTAAATCAGCCTCATCCATATTGTTAAAGATGATATACAGTTAATGTTTCTAAAGCTTATATGATATGTGTATGATGTTGAGTTGTCTTTGAATGCCAATTATTTAGACAAACTTGCAGTATATTGTAAAGATATGTATGAACATTACTGGTTATTGTAAAGTTTATAAGGCATTATTTTAAAATGAAAACAAAGCTGCTTAAACTTATCTTTCTTTAAAAATAATCAATTATTTACATACATGTTAATAAATAGTTTATTAGTATACTTTAAAAATTGATTATTTCTATTTCTTAGTTCCAATTTGTTCTTTTTCCAAAAGAAAGTAAAAGGAAGATTACAGAGGATTATTTTTACCCCACTGAAGACGGAAAAAACTATTTTCCATCACAATGTTTGTGAGTCAGATTATGTGGAGATAGTCAAGGTTTGTCCTATTTCATTTCTGTTCTCCACAGGATTTGCAAAAGCTCTATGTGTGTGCTCAGCTATTCAGTCGTGTCCAACTCTTTGTGAACCTATGGACCATGGCATGCAGTCTCTCCTGTCCATGGGATTTCCCAGGTAAGAATACTAGAGTTGGTTGCCATTTCCTTCTTCAGGGGATCTTCCTGACCCAGGGATCAAAATGGTATCTTCTGGATCTTCTGCATTGGTGGACAGATTATTTACCACTGAGCCACCTGGGAAGCCCACCAGAGCTCTAAATAAACTCGAAAACTCTGAGAAAGATTGTCAGATAATTTGTATATGTGGGAATCATTCATTCAACAGATAGCCAGTAAATGTCCACAGATTGTTTATTGATCATAGAACTAATGACTTTCTCTGGTGAATGGTTTAAGAAACTGAACTAAGATCACAGTGCAGGAAGTGATCAGTTTTTGGTAGCCCCACCCTTGAATGATGTCTATTTTGGAGATTTTGCAAATACGTAATCACACGACAGATTATAATGAGGAGATGTCCCAATGCAGCAATGGTTGTAGAGGTACTGGTCAGGTTCGATTGAGCTCCCCCGGTTAGGTAGGAGAATCTGAAGCTTGTTCTCTTCTATAAAGACACCCCAAAATATATCCCTTCACCTACCCCAACCATACTTCTAGGGTCCCATACTGTTTTTCCATTTTCCCCATGTCTTTCCTACTTTCACCTATCTCAAGAGCGGGAAAAGTTACAGAGTTCTGAGAGGGATGGTTGAGAAAGCTCATCAGAGTAAGAAAGATAAGAGATTTTATATGTATATGGATTTCTTTCTCTTTAGAGCCTATGCTCTAAATGTCTTATTATTTATTTATTTATTGCCTTTGAATGTATCGTAGCAATGGTAACAGATGGGTTTTAATAATTTTTAATGTAATTCATTTGCCTGCTTATTTTAAAATATAAACATATATGCCTGCACACACATACATTCACTTACTTATATTTCTATAGAATACGTAGCAATTATTTCTCTTGAAAAAGCATCTGGTGGACACAAGATTGCAATAATGATAACACTTTAAAACTGTAATTTTAATAATAGATTTCATAAAGGAAGAACTATGGCTTGCTTTAAATAGAAAAAAAAATCAACCAATAGAATGTTCTAATTATGGAGGAATAAATGGAGCCAAATACATTTGACAGGTGGGAGTTACTCTTAGATATGACTGAATTAGCCACAGCTGCTTTCCATAGAATAATGCCAACATGCTCAGTAAAATGGAAGATTTAGTTTTTCTCACAGGGTAACGTTGAATACTAATCTTTTAGGAGTCATGTTAATGCAAGCTAGCTCCATTTGTATCTGTGCACTAAAAATTCAGCACAGAAAAAAACACACCATATGTGAAGGGAATTATGTTTATGACCTATAAGAATTATTCAAGGGAGCAACATTTAATGGAATTTAGACACATTCTATAAATCCTGATATTTCTCCTGATTCCTTCATGCCCTCTGTATCTGAGGGTATCTGAGGACCTGATTCTTAACTAAAATTGACCTAAATATAACTCAGTCTCAATAAAAGAATCAGAGATTTGCCTTATTCTTTTGGAAATAATAAATTTAGTGCAAACCCATGATATTCACAGCAAAAAAAAAAAAAAAAGATATATTTATTTTGGACATATGGCTACATTTTTCTCCCCATCATCTTCCAAATAGTCAGAATCATTTCAACTTTAGTCATGTTTAGTCACTAGATATTTAGTGGCTTTATCATATATTGACTTAATTTTATAATGAAAGCATAAGTAATTACAGTTCAGAAGAAAAAAGTCAAATACATTTGATGAAAACAATGTTTGGATATCTTTACATACTGTGATTCCAGAATTAAAATTTAACTTGTCAGTTTGAACATTATTTGATTTGAATCACCATGAAGTGTTCTCTCAAAGCTTAAATGGTATTACAAGAGAATTATTTGACCCCATGCAGATTGAAAGGTTCTCAAGAATGGAAAAATTCTTCCAAATATGTTTTGTATATAAAATAATATTAAGTTTTTAATCAAATGTATAATAGTAAAGGGTAGGTGTGAACTGAACATATTTTATGGAAAAACACATCCTGTCTTCTATCTATGCAAGAAGCATTTCGGCAGATGACAAAATTTGTACGCCTGTTAAAGAATCCACAGCTCTGTATAGCTTCCCAGGTGGCACAGTGGTAAAGAACTCACCATCAGTGCAGGAAATGCAAGAGACACAGGTACAACCCCTGGGTCAGATAGATCCCTGGAGAAGGAAACAGCAACCCACTTCAGTATTCTTCCCTGGAAAACTTCATGGGCAGAGGAGTCTGGTGGGCTACTGTCCATGGGGTCACAAAGAGTCGGACACAACTGAGCATGCATGCATGTGTACCATCCTTAGTGCTCATAATCGGGTTATAGCAAGCTCCAGTAGAGAAGGCAATGGCACCCCACTCCAGTGCTCTTGCCTGGAAAATCCCATGGATGGAGGAGCCTGGTAGTCTGCAGTCCATGGGGTTGCTAAGAGTTGAACACAACTGAGCGACTTCACTTTCACTTTTCACTTTCATGCATTGGAGAAGGAAATGGCAACCCACTCCAGTGTTCTTTCCTGGAGAATCCCAGGGATGGGGGAGCCTGGTGGGCTGTCGTCTAGGGGTCACACAGAGTTGGACACGACTGAAGTGACAGCAGCAGCAGCAAGCTCCAGTGGCCTGAAGTAACAATAAATGAAAGAAGCAGCCTCTTTACTGCAGCTCTTTTGGGAAATTGGAATCCTGGGGTCAACATTTCTCATTTTTAAAGCATGAATCTAGTGATAACAAATAATAGATTGGAATCATTAGGAAGCTGTATCTTCATTTTGTTGACATGTGGAGAAACTAAATATGACTTTATCTTTGATGGAGCTGATGAGTTCTGAACTTTCTCACACAAATATGCTAATTATGTCAGCAATGCAGGAAATGTTATCCAAATCCTAATAATAATTTCCAAGTTTATATTTTAACTTTGATTGTTGCTGTTGTTCATGCACTAAGTCCAACTCTTTGCAACTATTTGCAATGCCATGGATTGCAACATACCAAACTCCAATATCCTTCACTGTATCCTGGAATTTGCTCAAATTAATGTCCACTGAGTTGGTGATGCTATCTAACTATCCCATCCCCTACTACCCCTCTTCTCCTTTTGCCTTCAGTCTTTCCCAGTATCAAGGGTGTTTTTCCAATAAATTGACCCTTCGTATCAGGTGGCCAAAGTGGCCAAAGTACTGGAGCCTCTGCTTCAGCATCAGTCCTTCCAAAGAATATTCAGGGTTGATTTCCTTTAGAATTGACTGGTTCTATCTCCTTGCTATCCAAAGGATGCTCAAGAGTCTTCTCCCAGCATTGCAATTCAAAAGCATTAATTCTTCAGCATTCAGCCTTCTTATCTTACAACTCCAACATCAGTACATGACTACTGGAGAAACCATGAAGAAGTGAAGCAAAGTCTCTCAGTCGTGCCCAACTCTTTGCGACCCCATAGACTGTAGCCTGCCAGCCTCCTCCATCCATTGGATTTTCCAGGCAAGAATACTGGAGTGGATTGCTGTTTCCTTCGCCAGGGGATCTTCCTGAGCCAGGGATTGAACCAGGGTCTCCCATATTACAGGGAGACTCCCTAACGTCTGAGCCACCAGGGAAGTCCCTTCTGAAACCATAGCTTTGACTATACAGACTTTTGTTGGCAAAGTGATGTCTCTGCTTTTTAATGCATTGTCTAGGTTTGTCATAGTTGTCCTTCCAAGGAGCAAGCGTCTTTTAATTTCATGACTGCACTCACCACCCACAATGATTTTGGAGTCCAAGAAAATAAAATCTGTAACTGCTTTGACATTTTCCACTTTTTTAAACTTCAATACTATTTATTCATTCATAGGTTATGATGAAAATTTTACTATTCTAGTTAACAAAACATGAATCTTGATTCTTGTCAAAGTATTTTGAATTCTGATTTTTGACCATATAGGTTCATTAAAATATAAAGAAAAAAGAGACAAAATATAAAGAAACAAATATTTGAAAACTCATTCTATGTGTTTTATTCTAGTTTATGAATTATTTTCCAGGAATTTTCTAAAATTTTTAGACAAAAATCATTTAGAAATATTTCAAGAACAAAGTATCCAGTAAGATTTCTATGCCTAAGAAGACATTTGCATTAGTCTCCAAACTTATTAAATCATTTAAACCTCTTTTGCTATAAAGTAATTTTATAATAAACCACACATACTCCTATTCCAATATAAGCTACTAATTCTATCCTGTTATAAACAGTTTCAAGGAAGTAAGAGATTCTAACTTTTGATTTGTAAGTTTTGTTTCAAACAAATAAAAATAAATAAATAAGAGTCAATGGCATAGATAGGAAATTTATTAGCAATTCCTTCTCCAAAACTACCAACCCTCTCTAACACACCCAGAGAAATGCTATTTCCTTTATACTTGACATAAAGAGGCCCATTCATAGTTCAGGACTTGATAGAACTGGTGGAGATCTTATTCATAGGCCTGATAGAAGGTCTCTGGTGCTTGAAAAAGATGTACTATTCTTCAATATCTACACTCGCATTCAAAATTGTTGCAAAAGGAGATTGTCTGTCTTCCTCAGGAAGGAAGAAGTGGAGAATCAGAAAATTTGTGACTCATTATGATGCACATATCATTAATTAAATACAGCATGAGCATATCAGGGAATTTTGTTACAAAAATGCTATTTTTTTTTTTAACTACACATTTTAAAGATGGAATCAAAGCTGTAGATGTTTAAATAAAGGGATAAAAAATATTAAAATATTCCTAATAAATTTCACTTTTTGCTTAAAAATCCAGTAGCAAAAAGGAAAGTGAAAGAGCAAAGCTTCTTTGTATAACCCAGGAATAACAAGGCTAGGATTCAGTGAACAGCTGAGTATCTAGGAGGCAGCCATTAGCATTCAAACATCTGTTTCATCTGTTTAACAAACATTTGAATATTTAAAAAATCACTCCAGTTATGGACCATCATGATATATCTGAGTAAAATGAGTATGCTTTTTGAAGGTAGGTATGGGGAGAAAGGTCAGTTTTCACTGGCAGAGTAACATGCTCCTTGGCAGCTTGGAAAGCCTGGTATCTACTGAAGACAGGTGGATCAATTTAGTTAGGCTAGGTCCTAGGGGAGCCATTGACTCACTATTGAGCAGAGTTGGGTTTGCATTCTGTCTCCATCAACCATTATCTTTGGTTCTTGGGCAATTATTCAAAGCTTCTTAGTCGAATTTTTCTCAATTCTTAAAAAAATTGTTTATCATACCTATCCTGCTGAGGTGTTGAGAATATTACACAGATACAGATATAGATAAAGCATTTAGTCCCCTCTCATTCATATAAGTGGTGGTCACTCTGTAAACTTCCATCTTTGATATATGGACCCCAGTGCTCATAGCAGCACTATTCATAATAGTCAAGACATGAAAGCAGCTTAAATATCAATCAAGATAATCATTCTAAGTAAACTAAATCAGAAAGAGACAAATACCATATGATTTCACTTACATGTGGAATCTACAATATGATACAAATGACCTTATTTACAAAGCAGAATAGATTGACAAACATAGAAAACAAATTTATGGTTACCAAAAGGGAAAGGGATGAGGGAGGGATAAATTAGGAGTGTGGAATTAGTAGGTACAAACTGCTATATGTAAAATAAACAACAAGCTCCTATTGCATAGCACAGGGAATTATATCTGATATCCTGTAATAAACCATAATGGAAATGAATATGTTGTACACCAGAAACTAACACAACATTGTAAGTCAATTATACTTCAATTAAAAAATAAACTTTTATCTTTGATAATTTTTTTCTTCTAAATGTTTTTTTTTCTTTCTCTCTCTTTCTTTATTGTTGTTGTGCCCTACTTATCAATACAAGAATTGATTTTAAAAAAATTAACTTTCTAAATGAAAGTATGCTATTTTTTTGGTAAATTCTATAGCAAAAGCATGCTAAAATAAAACATGAGCAGAGATCATGGCAAGATTTTCTAAATTCTGACTTATAGGAGAAACAGTAGTAGTCTTTATTGAGTGATTGCCACGATCCATGTTACTTGCTAAGCCCTAAGTGTCCCATCATTTAATCTCCATGTAATATAGATGAGGTAGAAGAAGGAGTACAGCACGTCTGTCTGCTGTCTCCCTGTTTTTTAATCTATTTGCTGAGCATGTCATGAGAAATGCCAGGCTGGATGAGTTAGAAGCTGGAATCAAGAAACAACCACCTCAGATATGTGGATGATACCATGCTAATGGCAGAAAGCGAAGAGGAACTATATAGCCTCTTGATGAGAGAGAAGGAGAGTGAAAGATCTGGCTTAAAACTATATATTTAAAAAACTAAGATTATGGCATCTGGCCACATGAGCACTAAGTCACTTTAGTTGTGTCTGATTCTTTGTGACCCAATTGATTGTAGACCACCTAGCTCCTCTGTCCATGGGACTGTCCAGACAAGAATATCGGAGTGGGTTGCCATGCCCTCCTAAGGGATTTTCTCAACCCAGGTTTTGAACCAGCATCTCCTGTGTCTCCAGCATTGCAGACAGATTCTTCACCGCTAAGCCACCAGGGAAGCCCCCATTACTTCATGACAAATAGAAGGGGGAAACACGGAAATAGTGATAAACTGAGGATTAGATGGTTGGATGGCATTACCTACTTGATGGACTTGAGTCTGAGCAAGATCCAGGAGTTGTGATGGACAGGGAGGCCTGGCATGCTGCAGTCCATGGGATCACAAAGAGTTGGACATGACCGAGCTACTGAACTGAACTTACTGAGTGACAGATTTCCTCTTCTTGGGCTATAAAATCACTGTGGATGGTGACTGCAACTGTGAAATCAGAAGACGATCGCTTTTTGACAGGAAAGCGATGACAAACCTAGACAGTGTGTTGAAAAGCAGAGACAACAAAAGTACATAATAATAATCAAGGCTATGGTCTCCCCACTGGTCATGTACGATTGTGAGAGATGGACCATAAAGAAGGCAGAACACCAAAGAATTGATACTTTTGAATTGTGGTGCTAGAAAAGTCTCCTAAGGGTCCCTTGGACACCAAAAAGATCAAACCAGTCAATCTTAAGGAAGATAAACCCTGAATACTCTTTGGATGGACTGCTGCTGAAGCTGAACTATTTTGGTCATCTGATGTGGACAGCCAACTCATTGGAAAAATCTCTGATGCTGGAAAAGATTGAAGGCAGATGAAGAAGAGGGCTTCAGAGGATGAGATGGGTGGATGGCATCACTGATTCAATGGACAGGAACTTTGGCAAACTTCGGGAGATGGGGAGGGACAGGGAGGCCTGGCTTGTTGCAGTCCATGGGGTTGGGAAGAGTAGCACACAACTGGGCGACTGAACGAAAACAAGCTGAGGACCATGAAGTCTCATGGAAACAGTATAATAAGGTACCAAAAACATATACTACCAATTTTGCCCAGATAGGATTTGAACTTTGATCATCCAACTATGCAATTTTCACAGTTATAATCTTCAGTGGAACTTTGACAAGGTAGGTTCAAGCTATTGGTAGGCACTTCACAAAGAACTGTTCCTGTTAGCTATGGAGACGGGTGTCCAGAAAGGAGACTCAAAGGAGATGATCATTAATGGCAAGAGGGCTTCTGATATTTTTTCTTCTAGCAGAAAGAAAACCAACAACACTGGCATAAACTTTAATCATAGGGAGAAAACAAAATGCAGGATTGCATTCTTCAATAAACCCAATCCATGACGTAATTTTTAATGAAAGACTGATTAGAAAAAGCTAGGATAGGATATAATGGGAAAATTATTATTTATTTCAGGGTTACCAAGTTAACAACACAAAGCAATTTCATTTGAGTTTTTTTTTTTTATTATTATATATAAGGTAAATGTGAAATTAACTCAGTTCATTGTGTGTATAGAATTGATGGCGTATAAGGAATGTGCACTAACAAATACCACCAAATTCAGTTATTTAAACTCAGTTTAACTCTGTTTTTGTGACTGCGAATCAGTTGGGAGTTCTGGCCTCACCTCCCCTCTGTAGTCACTGAGTCACCTGCACTGAGCTGTCAGTTACATGGCTTGGCTGATCTTGGCTAGGCTTTCAAGTGCCCAGGGCCTTGGCTGCAAGACTAAGCTGACACAGCCCTGCTACTCATGGTCTCAACCTCTACCATAGTGAAGACAAGGGTCAAAGGGAAAAGGGAAGCACATAGGCTCTATAAACCTAGACCTAGACTAGAAACTCGCGCCACACTGCTTCTCTCCCATTCTATTGTCCAAAGAAAGTCACAAGGTCAATGCAGCTTTTAGGTATGGATAAAAATATTCCTCATGATGAGAAGAACTGTAAAGATACATTGCAAAGTACACAAACACAGATGGGGTCAAGAATTTAGGATCTTTTTTGCAATCTATCTACCACAAATGCCGTATGCCACTTGTAAAGCTCAAAGCGACTTTGGCTATGAGACACTTTTCCATACCTTTTTTATTTTTGAATAGTTTTAAAGTTACCAAAAAATTACAAATGTAGTATAAAGAATTCCATTATATCTCATACCTAGCTTTCTTATTAACATCTTATATTAGTATGGTACATTTGTGACAAGTAATCAAACAATATTGAAACATTATTATCTACATTTAATTATAATAAACATTTATTATCATAAGTGAAATGAAGTGAAAGTCACTCAGTCATGTCCAGCTCTTTGATACCCCATGGGCTGTAGCCCACCAGGCTCCTCTATCTATGAGATTTCCCAGGTAAGAATACTGGGGTGGGTTGCCATATCCTTCTCCTTTATTATAATAAAGTCATGCTTTATTCAGTTCCTTAATTTTTACCTAGTGTCCTTTTTTCTGTTCTTGAGTTCTATCCAGAATATCACATTAACATTAGTTGCCATGTCTCTTTAGGCCTGTGTTGGTTATGAATTTGTTGTCAGTATTTAAAAAAAAAATCTGATCATACATTCATGCAGAAATGGATTTTGTATAATGCAAGCAATTCTTCAGAAGTAGAGATCCTTAAGCCAAGTATATAGCAAACAGTAGCTATGAATTTCTCAAAGGAACAAAGAACTGCATACAGTCAAAAAATAAAATCTGATTTTATTGACACACCTAACTTTTTAAAATGTTATTCCCCAAACATCTATAACTACATATGGGAAAAATTTGTATCTCATATGCCTTTAGACAGAATAAGGGACAGCTGAACCAGGGCCCTTTGCATGGTAATTTAAAATAAAGATGATAATCCAGAGACCTTTAAAAATGACTCAGAAAGCCTTACAAAGCCTCATCTAATCAGATGCATTCATGGAACTCTTAAGCATGTGCTTGGGACTATCCTGAAACTATTCTAGGAATCACATTAAATCATCCCCAAAATCCACAATTGAATTCAACTAAACAATGCAGCTAAGCAAAAGCAACTGTCCTTAGCATGACCAACACATAATGCAGTCCATACACACACGCACACACACACACACACACACAGACACACACACACACAGATATATATTTGTTGTTGTTGTCGTTAAATCACATCCAAGCCTTTTGGGAAGCCATTGACCATAGTCCACCAGGCTCCTCTGTCCATGGGATTCTCCAGGCAAGAATTCTGGAGTGGGTTGTATTTTCCCTACTCCAAGGGATCTTCTAGACCGAGGGACTGAACTGGTGTTTCCTGCACTTGCAGGCAAATTCTTTACCACTAAGCCACCAGAGAAGCCAGGGAAGCCCATAAAATAGTGCCCTGAATTATTAGCAATTAACCAAGAAGTGTTATTTTCTCTTTAAATGACAAGCAGAAAACCAATTCCTTTCAATCCAGATTTTGTTTTGTTGCCCACACTCCTCCTTCTATATAACAGCTTTCCAACAGGAAAAAAGTAAAGGGTCCTTTAATGGAATGGACATCTGTGTCCTCAGCCTCTGCCCTTGACTCTTCAGGATTGGCCATTCCACTATGTTTGTCTGTTTCTATACGATATCTATATCTATAAGATCCAGACAAGCATAGTGTCTATAGGACAAGCATAGTGTCTATAGGACCCCTACACTATGCCCCACAATCACGAACTTTGAAGAATGCTAGGGCACCAATTCTAGAAAAAGGATAGTCCTAAAGGATAGATTCTCCATCTGAGCCACCAGGGAAGCTCTCTTACTGAATAACAGAGATCAAAATTAAAAGCTTCTTAGTCTAAAATAAATAATTCAGAAAGTATCTGTCAGGAGAATGCAGAACACCTATGAAGTAACACATTCCCCCTTTTCTTCTACAGAATGTCTCTGATTACAGAGTGCCATGGGAAAGCCCCTGATATTTGGACAGAAGCAAGCCCATGGTCTGAGAGTCATTTGTACAGCTAGGAGATCAAGCCAGTCTATCCTAAAATAAGTAAATCTTAAATATACACTGGATGGACTGATGCTGAAGCTAAGCTCCAACACTTTAGCCCTAATGTGAAGAGCTGTCTTATTGTAAAAGACCCTGAGGCTGGGAAAGTTTGAGGGCTAGAGAAGGAAGCGACAGAGGATGAGATGGTTGGATGGCATCACTGATGTAATGGACATGAATTTGAGCAAACTCTGGGCGATAGCAAAGGACAAAGAAGCTTGGTGTGTATATTCATGGAGAATTAACTCTACCTGAATGTTGGAAAGATAACACTCAAGGTGATCCTAAAAGGATGTGAACAACTGAGTGAGATGAGAAGGATGAGAGAGGAACATAGAACCAGCATCAGAAAACTTTTAGTCTCCTGTGTCATCATCTAGGTGTGCAGCTGCTGCTGCTGCTGCTAAGTCGCTTCAGTCGTGTCCAACTCTGTACGACCCCATAGATGGCAGCCCACCAGGCTCCCCCATCCCTGGGATTCTCCAGGCAAGAACACTGGAGTGGGTTGCCATTTCCTTCTCCAATGCATGAAAGTGAAAAGTGAAAGTGAAGTCTCTCAGTCATATCCGACTCTTAGCGACCCCATGGACTGCAGCCTACCAGGCTCCTCTGCCCATGGGATTTTCCAGGCAAGAGTACTGGAGTGGGATGCAGAGCAGGTGTCAGTTAGAGGATGTTCCTGGCATAGGAAGGTTGCAGAGGAAAGATGAGGTGTTGGTGACACAGGAGGAGCTGGTCCTCCAGAAGCTGCCAGTTACAGATTAGAGCAATAGCCAGGAACAACTCCAGAACATCATCTCAAAATTTCAGAACTTTAATTGACAAATAAAGACATTCTCCCCAGTGGCTCAGATGATAAATAATTCACCTGCAACGCAGTAGACAAGGATTCAGTCCCTGAGTCAGGAAGACCCCTGGAGAAGGGAATGGCTACCCACTCTAGTATTCTTACCTGAAGATTCCATGGACAGAAGAGCCTGGCAGACTACAGCCTATGGGGTGGCAAAGAGTCAGACATGACTGGGTGACTAACACTTTCACTGTCTTTGAACTATATAATCACTTGAAGAATTTTAGCCCTCTTGCTAAAAATTTGTCATGTTATTGTCAAATTTATGACCCTATTCTATGCATCAGAAGATTTTAGGTAATTTCTGTTATTGTACATATAACAAAAGATCTTTGAGACAGAGTTGGGGGAAAGGACTTTCCTTAATTGAACAATGCTAACAGATATTCCTAACAAAATAGCCCCCTAGTAAATAGTGCT
Organism: Capricornis sumatraensis; assembly: GCF_032405125.1. NCBI lineage: Eukaryota > Metazoa > Chordata > Mammalia > Artiodactyla > Bovidae > Capricornis > Capricornis sumatraensis. The sequence continues at coordinate 115,547,268 of NC_091069.1, forward strand.
AATATAATTAATGTAGCAAGACCAGAATAAAGGAATGTCCTACATAATGAGGTGAAACTCTGGCCAATATTCTACTAAATCTTTTATATACTTAAATGTATTTAAGACTATGACTCCAAATATATATTGAATATTTGCCATTTTTTATATCTGCTTCTTGGCATCATCTTTAGAAAACTGCAGGCTTAACTCTAAACCTCTGTACAAAATGCTAGGTATAAAATAGAAATTATGTTTGTCTGTTACACATTAACATTTGGCCACACTTGCATAGTGTTTTAAAAATTGTCTTCCTCCTTCTACTTTTAGAGACCTTAAAATGCCTGTGCCTAAATAAGTTTAGTTCCTCCAATAAGACATCACAGAAATTCCATGCTGCATTTGTGCCAAAATATTTCAGCTAATAATGAGCACATTTAAAACAATCTTAGCTAATTCATATTATTTTAAAATTACCTCTCAAAATGTCATTTTCGCATGTGAAACGGATAGCTTTATATAGTCTTATTTTAGCATCTCTTTCATGTTTGGAATCTTCTCACACAATTCTGAGCATAAAGTCTGTGGGTGGGGGAAAGGCAGTTTTGCTAAATTCAGAAAGAATAATACACTTAGTCTTAGGGGTTGACTTCAAAAGTAGACCCAGGCTATTTAGTGATCAAATTTATTTGCATGGACTAGATTTATTTCTTCTTATTTAAGAAGCATACTTTAGACTGGCCAATCTGAAAACACATGTAGCATCTCTTTCAGGATTTATCCCTGAATTGCATGGTCAGTATTCCCCTAAGGTGCTTATCCAGTCTTGGAGTGTTTTGCCTCTAAGAGTGGGCTTTTGTGACATTCTTTAGAAAACTTTCCCTGGGATAAAGGGTCTCTTAGAGCCAGAAGTGCCTGGAAATTTACTTTCCCTGAGATCCCTCTAGGTAGCCCCAGAACCAATAACTGACTGATTCTGGAAGAAAAGGAGACCCCCTTTCCCTGAGGAAAGTCAAGCACTGTTGTCACATACACTAGGAGCTCTTGGTGGGATTGGACGAAAGCCAAGATTTTGATCAATTTCTTTGCTCAATTTCTTCTTCTTCCCTGACTCCATAAGGGATTCTACTGTGAGCATTTGCATATAAATATAAGTAAACCTCCTGGAACTTCCCTGATTGTGAGTGGATAAGAATCTGCCTGCCAATCCAGGAGACACAGGTTTGATCCCTGATCCAGGAAGACTTCACATGCCACAGAGCAATTAACTATCTGGTTGCAGTAACAAAGACCCAGCATAACCAAAATAAAATAAATTGATTTTAAAAATAATAAATCTCTTGGTTGGCTACCACGAATCTCAGTTTAACACCTCTATTTATTTAACAGAGCTTCAAAAAGAGAAGGACAATCTCATATCTGGTTTAGTTAATGTTAGTTGCTGTCATGTCTGACTCTTTGCGACCCCATAGACTGTAGCCCACCAGGCTCTGTCCATGGAATTCTCCAGGCAAGAATACTGGAGTGGGTTGCCATTCCCTTTTCCAGGAGATCTTCCTGACTCAGGGATCAAACCTGGCTCTCCTATATTGCAGGTGGATTCTTTACCATCTGAGTCATCAGGGAAACCTGTAAAGATACCAGCATAAAAATCCTAGGTCAATTATCAACAATGAAATTTAACAATAAAATTTTTTAAAATCAAGTAGCTGTAATTTCAGAAAAGCAAAAAAAAAAAAAATTCTAATAAAAGGTTTTGAAAATATAATTAACAACAGTAATTTTTCAAAAGAAAAAAATTATAATATCATTATGGTTGCTACATAACAAATCAGAATAGTAAATAGAATAGTAAAGATATTTATAAATTATAAAAATAAGTGTCAACCTTATACTTGCCTAAAAATACCTAAAAATATCCAATTAATAGAAGACTTCCTGGATTAAGATATATATCTCTTCCCAATTTTCTTATTCTGTGACAGTTCTACTCATGTATAATTTGTAGGGAAAAAAAATCACACAATAGGAAAATAAGATTGTATTATAATATTGAAAAGGAGATCATTATAATGACATAAAATAGAAAATAAATTGGATAAAATTATTAGAAAAGCAGTAAATGGCCATGTCTATCATACTTAAAATTTGCTGAGTTTATCAGAGCAAATCTTTCAAAATATCTTTTCTCTCATTATTAGTATTTTTACATGTACAACAAATTTGTTTTGCTTTGGTTTACTCACTATGAAAAATACTGCCCCTTAAAGCAGATGATCTAACTAATTTTTCATGGGGCAAAAATTTATTCAAGATTTAAAATAAATAACAACTCTGAAAATGTATTATATGTGTCTGTCTTTCTAAAATATTCCAAAATGATATGACTGAAGAAATTATTCATGACCTAGCTCTTCATGGCTCCTCAGGCACTTAAGCAACAAAAGAAAATAAGATTTTTAGCTCTAAAAGATTAAACTTGTTTTAGAAGTGACAGGGAGTAAGGCAATTTTGTAAAAAGCATTATTTTAAATTTTAAACTGATAGCTTTTACACAAACACACTTTCTTAATAAGGATACAAGAAATCAGAGGTGGGGGAAAAGTTTTCTTCTTAAACTAGTGAATTTTTAGAATCAGACTACAATACTACAAGTCACCAGTCAATGTGAATGAATGCCAAACATCTCATGGACAATAACAGGAAAAACAAGTACATTTCTAATATAGTCATTAAAAGAAAACAAAAAGCAAAAATACATAAACTTGAACAGTAAATATTGTAATTCCCACTTTTCCCATCAGGAAACTGAGATTCAGATGTGAGTAAAAAAATAGGCATTATATGGGTATTAACTTAAGGATTAACTTCTAAGGATCTTTTTTTTTAATTTATTGGAATAAAGTTGACAGACAATGTTGTGTTAAGTTTCAGGTGTACAGCAATGTGAATCATATCCATTCTCTTTCTTTTCCTCATATAGATAGATTATTACAGTAGACTTCTGTTATACAATAGGTCCTTATTAGTTATCTATTCTATATATAGTAAATAGCATGCATATGTTAATCTCAATCTCCCAATTTATCAGTTTCCTCCATGTTTTCCCTTTAGTAACCATAAATTTGATTTTGAAATCTGTGAGTCTCTGTTTTATCCATCATTTTTATTAGGTTCCACATACAAATGATATCATATGCTATTTGTCGTTGATATATTTCACTTAGTATGATCATCTCTATATGATCCATGTTGCTGCAAATGGCGTTATTTTATTTTTTTAATGGCTAAGTAATTACCTATAATCTTGACACTGTCTTAAGGATGACGGGCCAATCCCTAAAACACACTCACATATTCTTTCTCTTTATTTCTCTCAGACACAGAAAGAGGGATAGCAAAACCATCAGAACAGCAAATTTTATTAAAGAAGCAAATAAGATGAGCTCTTGAAAGCATGATAGACGTTTTTAGATTTAATAGGATGGAGAACGCTCGTGACCTCAATGTGTGTGCACTTATAAGACCACATAAGGAAGAAAGAACAGGCACCCTCACAGAGATGATTAAGGAAAAAATTCATGCAAGATCCTTACTCTAAGGGAACCAACAATCTAACCCTATTAATACCACATATTTTAGAAAATAATTTATTATTGTATATTGGCTGTACTGGGCTGGATAATTTGTCCTTTAGTCCAACGTCTAAACAGCGAACAGAAAGCATTTTCAGAAAAGACTATATAGTAAAGATTTTAGGCTTCTGAACCAAGAGGAAAAATAGAAAGTGTGTATATATATATATACTAACCCAAAAGCCACACAAAAATTATCAGCAGGCCAAGATTTGACCCAAGGACTATATTTCACTAAAATTTGATATTGAATAAGAAAAATAAAGCAAGGGTTTTATGAAGATTACATACTTTCAAAAATATAAAATTTGAACATAGATGTACAAAAAAGATCTTCACGACCCAGATAATCATGATGGTGTGATCATTCACAATCACCTAGAGCTAGACATCCTGGAATGTGAAGTTAAATGGGCCTTAGGAAGCATCACTATGAACAAAGCTAATAGAGGTGATGGAATTCCAGTTGAGCTATTTCAAATTCTAAAAGATAATGCTGTGAAAGTGCTGCACTCAATATGTAAGCAAATTTGGAAAACTCAGCAGTGGCCACAGGACTGGAAAAGGTCAGTTTTCATTCCAATCCCAAAGAAAGGTAATGCCAAAGAATGCTCAAACTACCACACAATTGCAATCATCTCACACACTAGTAAAGTAATGCTCAAAATTCTCCAAGCCAGACTTCAACAATATGTAAACTGTGAATTTCCAGATGTTCAAGCCGGTTTTAGAAAAGATAGAGGAACCAGAGATTAAATTGCCAACATCCACTGTATCTTCAAAAAAGCAAGAGAGTTCCAGAAAAACATCTACTTCTGCTTTCTTGACTATGCCAAAGCCGTTGACTGTGTGGATCACAATAAACTGTGGAAAATTCTGAAAGAGATGGGAATACCAGACCACCTGACCTGCCTCTTGAGAAATCTGTATGCAGGTCAGGAAGCAACAGTTAGAACTGGACATGAAACAACAGACTGGTTCCAGATAGGAAAAAGAAAACCTCAAGGCTGTATATTGTCACCCTGCTTATTTAACTTCTATGCAGTGTACATCATGAGAAATGCTGGACTGAAAGAAGCACAAGCTGGAATCAAGATTGGCGGGAGAAATATCAATAACCTCAGATATGCAGATGACTCCACCCTTATGGCAGAAAGTGAAGAGGAACTAAAAAGCCTCTTGATGAAAGTGAAAGTGGAGAGTGAAAAAGTTGGCTTAAAGCTCAACATTCAGAAAACGAAGATCATGGCATCCGGTCCCATCACTTCATGGGAAATAGGTGGGGAAACAGTGGAAACAGTGTCAGATTTCATTTTTTGGGCTCCAAAATCACTGCAGATGGTGACTGCAGCCATGAAATTAAAAGACACTTACTCCTTGGAAGAAAAGTTATGACCAACCTAGATGACATATTGAAAAGCAGAGACATTAGTTTGCTGACTAAGGTCCGTCTAGTCAAGGCTATGGTTTTTCCTGTGGTCATGTATGGATGTGAGAGTTGGACTGTGAAGAAAGCTGAGTGCCAAAGAATTGATGCTTTTGAACTGTGGTGCTGGAGAAGACTCTTGAGAGTCCCTTGGACTGCAAGGAGATCCAACCAGTCCATTCTGTAGGAGATCAACCCTGGGATTTCATTGGAAGGAATGATGCTAAAACTGAAACTCCAGTAGTTTGGCCACCTCATGCGAAGAGTTGACTTATTGGAAAAGACTCTGATGCTGGGAGGGATTGGGGGCAGGAGGAGAAGGGGACGACAGAGGATGAGATGGCTGGATGGCATCACTGACTCGATGGACGTGAATCTGAGTGAACTCCGGGAGCTGGTGATGGATAGGGAGGCCTGGTGTGCTGCGATTCATGGGGTCACAAAGAGTCAGACGTGACTGAGCGACTGAACTGAACTGAACGCATATATATGGAATTTAGAAAGATGGTAATGATAACCCTGTATGTGAGACAGCAAAAGAGACACAGATATATAGAACAGTCTTTTGGACTCTGTGGGAGAGGGAGAGGGTGGGATGATTTAGGAGAATGGCATTGAAACATGTATAATATCATATATGAAACGAATCGTCAGTCCAGGTTCGAAGCATGATACTGGATGCTTGGGGATAGTATGGGTGGGAGGAGGGAGGGGGGTTCAGGATGGGGAACACATGTATACTTGTGGCGGATTCATGTTGATGTATGGCAAAACCAATATAATATTGCAACATAATTAACCTCCAATTAAAATAAATAAATTTATATTTTAAAAATAAAATCAAATAAAAAAGAAAAACACAAAACCCAAGCACTTTGCCATAAAAGAAAAGAAAATGCCCCTGATGCTGGGAATGATTGAAGGCAGGAGGAGAAGGAGATGACAGAGGGTGAGATGGATGGATGGCATCACTGACTCGATGGACATGAGTTTGAGCAATCTCTGGGAGTTGGTGATGGACAGGGAAGCCTGGCATCCTATAGCCCATGGGTTTTGAAAACAGTCAGACATGGTTGAGTGCTGAACTGAACTGAACTGAACTGAGAGCAGACAATACAAAACAAGAAGCAGGAAGAACCATCTATGATTCCTTTTGTCAGAAATGCACAGTAGGTGTAGAAATGTCTCTAAATTGGAGCTCCCAGGCCTCCTAACAGAAAAATATGCTCCCCAGTGCAAGATGGACTTGGTTAAGTTTTCTCCATCCATGCCTAGAGAACATCTCTGATGTGAAACAGAGAAGATATATAATTAGAACCCTATGGGCCTGAAATATGAATGTAAGCTTCACAGCATCAAAAGAACATCCAAAGCTGGAGTTATGATCCTGTGTCTGGCTTACAATAAAAATTCAAATAAAAATGGAGGGTCCCCAGAAAGTAGCTGCTGCTGCTGCTGCTGCTACTGCTGCTAAGTCGCTTCAGTCGTGTCTGTCTCTCTACAACCCCATAGATGGCAGCCCACTAGGCTCCTCTGTCCCTGGGATTCTCCAGGCAAGAATACTGGAGTGGGCTGCCATTTCCTTCTCCAATGAATGAAAGTGAAAAGTGAAAATGAAGTCATTCAGCTGTGCCCGACTCTTTGTGACCCCATGGACTGCAGCCTACCAGGCTCCTCGTCCATGGGATTTTCCAGGCAAGAGTACTGGAGTGGGGTGCCATTGCCTTCAGAAAGTAGCTAAAGTTGGGGAACTATATCCTTAAGACATGTAGGATAATCAAACTCCATCTCAGATGCTAGGGTGAGGCTATTTTTAACCCTACTTTGTAAGGTCTGTAAATAATCCTTCTTAGTTATGCTCTGTAGTTATTCTCCTTCAGATTGAATTTAAAATGAAGCACAATTTGAAATGAAGAAAAGTCCCCCACCCTCTCCCCTTCTGCCAGGTAAGTGTATAGCACTTCCTGCCAAAAGACTCCCAGATAAATAAATTGCATTGAACCCAAGCTGTTGGATCTGGACAAATGTTTCCAGAATGCAACTATCAACCTGTCACCGAAGTAGGGGCAAGGAGCCCTTCTTATCTGGCAAGTATTAAAGAATGTTGGATGAATTAAGTTTACTACCACTATATCTCATGAGAGAGGGTAGGCTAATAAAACAAAAGTGTGGGCTGATTAATTCTTTGTGTTTATTGGCCGGGCCTTTCTAAGATATTGCACCACATACTCCCTGGGTTTATATTATGTTGGAGATGTCTAATATGTTTCTAAAATCCATTATTCAGGAATAGAGGCAGAAAAGTCTCCATCTTTTATGTGCCAGGCCATGAAAGAAAGTGATCATTGAAAAAAATACAAGAAGCCTTTGTCCTAGGTAAGTTTCACATAAAATTCTGCATGTTAGTATTCGGAATTGCTTTGGAATTCTTCCAAGCAATAGCCCATGGGGTGACAGGACAAAATAAAGGAGGAAATGTGCTATCTAAGTTAATATGTGCATTTCTTAAGTGAGGTTCTATCTAAAGTAATTCAGAGTGCTTGCCCACTGGGTCAGCTTCCAAACAATTTCTGAAAACATTATTTATATTTGGTGAATAAAGAATACCAGGTTACAGACATAATTGAGATTGCATTTAGAGAGCAGAGGATTGGTAGCTGGAAAACCAAGTTGAACTGAATGTTTTTGCTATTATAGTATCATAAAGAAATTTCATTTCTAAATAAATCCAAACAGACTGAGCAACCGATTGGCATTATGAAACAATGAGTTTATTATTCTGTAATTCTTTCTTTATTTGTTCATTCATTCAATCAACAAGACTGTTTATACGAAGCCTTGTGCTTAATGCTGGAATATAGTCCTCAAGCTCGTGCAATTTATATTTGAGGGTAATTTCTATCCACTCATCCTAAAGTTAAGACTCTTAATACATATAGTAATAGTGCATGAATGTTCAGTCACTAAATCGTTGTCTTTGCGACCCCTTGCACTGTAGCCCACTAGACTCTTCTGTCAATGGAATTTTCCAGGCAAGAACATGGGAGTGGGTTGTTATTTCCTTTTCTAGGAGATCTTCCTGATCCAGGGATTGAACATTTAAGTCTCCTGCATTGGCAGGCAGATTCTTTACCACTGAGCTACATGGGAAGCCCATACAGTAATAGTATATAAAGTAAATAAGAAAAAATAGTATTTGGGAATTTACATAAAGAATGACTCCACCTGAAGATAAGATAATGAACATAATGGGATATTGTTATAGTCAGAGGCCAGTTTGCTTGCAATTTAATAGCATTATTTTTGAAACCTGTATATATTTCTTCTGCTTTAGATTTTGATCAGTGAATTGAATAGATTGGTGTGAAGAATGGGCTAAGAAAAGCAAGAACTCTTCAATAAAATGACATAAAACAAAGGAATTTTCATATCTTACATATTTCAGCTATACCTGCTTTTCAAAGATCAGGAATCCAGGAGTCATAATGACCCCCTTCTGTTCCTTACAAGCTTCTCGATATCCCATTGCCCCACCAAACCAACCTACTAATTCTATGCTCTCAAGATACCCCAGAGACAGCGCCTACTCCCCATTCTCACTGTCACTATCGTAATTTTCCTTAGATTAACAAGATAGTCATTATGTGTATTTTCTGCCTGCTTTTGGTTCATGTTCTGTATTTATCTTCACATGTCACACAGAGCTCATTCTGAAAGCCATTCTTTCTTTAATTAGAGTCTCCAGTGGCTATCCAAGCATAGAGTGTGCCACATAAACCCCAAATGCTTTAGTGCCACATACAAGGCCATTTCATATCTATTCTCTTCCTGCTTTAGGGGCCTCTAATAAACAAAACAGTCCCATATAAGACTCTGCATTCTGGTCCCTGAAACATCTCAGTCACCATCATACATCTATTTTTTGTAATGCTTTTCTTCCTCAGTGGCTAATCCCCCTCAACCTTCATCCATCTGGTAAAAACTCAGTGTTCAAGACTCAGTTCAACAATCTGCTTCTCCTCAAACCTTTCTAAGCAAGACCTACTGTTCTAACATACTCTTCAGTGGAGAGTTAGTTACGTCCTCTTCTGTGCTCCATAGTAGCCACTCTAAAACTTTACTACAGGTACCTGTCTAAGGATTCAGTGGACAGGAATTGAATCCTTTGATAGGATGGATTCAATGACATGAATCTGAGCAAACTCCAGAGGACAGTGGAAGACAGAGGAGCCTGGCATGCTACAGTCCATGAGGCTGCAAAGACTTGGACACAGCATGGATACTGAACAACAACAATCTAATAATTTGTCTAAACCACTAGCCATCAAACTCCTTAGGAACATAAGCTGTTGAATTCACAACTCTTTTCCCCGTGTCTTGTGCAAAAAACCTGATACATACGATGTCCAGCTCTTATTTATTTAAAAAGAAAATCAGTGAACACATAAATATAAAATCCACTTCTTTTTTAATATAGTTCACCCAAAAGAGAGCAGGATAAAAAACAAATACAAGTGACTAAAGAAATGTGAATATTTTCAAATGGTGAATCTGAGATTTTTTTTTTCCTATTTTAGAGAAATAATTGACTCTACAAGTTTAAGGTATACAGCATGATAGTTTGATATGCATATTTTGTGAAATGATTGCATAGGTCAGCTAGTATTCATCTTCTCATGCAGATACAATAAAAAGAAAAGAAAGAAAAAAAGAGAAAAGGGGGGAAATTCTTGTAATGAGAAGTTTTAGGATTTATTCTCTTTTCTATATATCCTGCAGCATAGTTGGCCATAGTCATGGTATTGTACATTACACCCTTATATCTTATAGCTAGGAGTTTGTATCTTTTGACCACCTTCCTTCAATCCCCTTCAGTCACTTGCCACTTCTGATACTAATCTAATCTCTTTTGCTGTGAGTGTTTTGTTTGTTTGTTTTATGTTTCTATTTAGATTTCAGATATAAGTGAGATCCTACAGTATTTGTCTCTCTCTGTCTGACTTGTTTCCCTTAACATAATGCCTTCAACATCCAACCATGTTGTTGCAAATGGAAGGATTCCTTACCTTCTTATGGCTGAATAATGTTCCATTGTATATATAACCACAATTTCTTTATCTATTCATCCATCAAGAGACACTTACATTGTTTCTATGTCTTGGCTATTGTAGATAATACTGCTATGAGCATGGGCATGCATATACCTTTTTGAATTAGTGTTTCAAAATATTTTGCATATATTCCCAGAAATGGAGTTCCTGGCTTTTGTGGTAGTTCTATTTTTAGTTATAAAAAGTTCCATGGATGGGGGAGCATAGTGGGCTACAGTCCATGAGATCACAAACAGTAGGACATGACTAGGCTACTTCACTTATTTTTAATTATTTGAGGAAATTCCATACTGTTTTTATAACAGCTGTACCAATAGTGGTCCCAACAATGCTTGGGTTCCCTCTCCTCCACATGCACATCAGCATTCATGATCTCTTCATTTCTGGTGATGGTTATTCTATCAGGAATGAAATGATATCTCATTGATATTTTAATTTGCATTACCTAATAATGTTGAACCTGTCTTCATGGGCCTGATGGCCTCTTGTGTATCTATTTTTGAGGCAGCCTACTCAAGAAAGCCTTCCTCAATGATCAATGCAAAGAGATAGATGTAAAAAATAGAATGGGAAAGACAGGAGATCTCTTCAAGAAAATTAGAAATACCAAGGGAAAATTTCATGCAAAGATGGGGTCAATAAAGGACAGAAATGGTAGGGATCTAACAGAAGCAGAAGCTATTAAGAAGAGGTGGCAAGAATGCACAGAAGAACTGTACCAAAAAGATCTTCACGACCCAGCTAATCATGATGGTCTGATCACTCACCTAGAGTCAGACATCCTGGAATGTGAAGTCAAGTGGGCCTTAGAAAGCATCACTACGAAGAAAGCTAGTAGAGGTGATGGAATTCCAGTTGAGCTGTTTCAAATCCTGAAAGATAATGCTGTGAAAGTGCTACACTCAATATGCCAGCAAATTTGGGAAACTCAGCAGTGGCCACAGGACTGGAAAAGGTCAGTTTTCATTCCAATCCCAAAGAAAGGCAATGCCAAAGAATGCTCAAACTACTGCACAATTACACTCATCTCACAAGCTAGTAAAGTAATGCTAAAAATTTCTCCAAGCCAGGCTTCAACAATACATAAACTGTGAATTTCCAGATGTTCAAGTTGGTTTTAGAAAAGGCAGAGGAACCAGAGATCAAATTGCCAACATCTGCTGGATCATCAAAAAACCAAGAGAGTTCCAGAAAAACATCTATTTCTGCTTTATTGACGATGTCAAAGCCTTTGACTATGTAGATCACAATTAACTGTGGAAAATTCTGAAAGAGATGGGGATACCAGGCCACCTGATCTGCTTCGTGATAAATCTGTAGGCAGATCAGGAAGCAACAGTTAGAAGTGGACATGGAACAACAAACTGGTTCCAAATAGGAAAAGGAGTACTTCAAGGCTATATATTGTCACCCTGCTTATTTAACTTCTATGCAAAGTACATCATGAGAAATGCTGGACTGGAAGAAACACAAGCTGGAATCAAGATTGCCGGGAGAAATATCAATAACCTCAAATATGCAGATGACACCACCCACCCTTGTGGCAGAAAGTGAAGAAGAACTAAACACCCTCATGATGAAAGTGAAAGAGGAGAGTGAAAAATTTGGCTTAAAACTCAACATTCAAAAAATGAAGATCATGGCATCTGGTCCCATGCCTTCACACCAAATAGATGGGGAAACAATGGAAACAGTGACAGACTTTAATTGCGGGGGACTTCAAAATCACTGCAGATGGTGACTGCAGCCATGAAATTAAAAGACGCTTACTCCTTGGAAGGAAAGTTATGACCAACCTAGAGACCATATTAAAAAGCAGAGACATTACTTTGCCAACAAAGGTCCGTCTAGTCAAGGCTATGGTTTTTCCTGTGGTCATGTATGGATGTGAGAGTTGGACTATAAAGAAAGCTGAGCACAGAAGAATTGATGCTTCTGAACTGTGATTTTGGAGAAGACTCTTGAGAGTCCCTTGGACTGCAAGGAGATCCAACCAGTCCATCCTAAAGGAGATTAGTCCTGGGTGTTCATTGGAAAGACTGATGTTGAAGCTGAAACTACAATACTTCAGCGATCTGATGTGAAGAGCTGACTCATTTGAAAAGACCCTGATGCTGGGAAAGATTGAGGGCAGGAGGAAAAGGGGATGACAGAGGATGAGATGGTTGGATGGTATCACCAACTCGATCGACATGACTTTGGGTGGATTATTGCAGTTGGTGATGGACAGGGAGGCCTGTCGTGCTATGATTTACTGGGTCACAGAGAGTTGGACATGACTGAGTGACTGAACTGAACTGAATACTTAATCCTAAAAACAAGATCATTCATTTGAAAAAAAGTACATCTTTGAGTTTATTGAAATGCTAATGAATGAATAACAGAATGTCAGGTAAAAATTAGATGATAAATTCTGAACTTGAAAACTGCAAATAATCAGTCTGTTTACTTATCAACAGGGATTCCCTGGTGGTGCTGTGGTAAAGAATCCATCTGCCAATTTAGCAGAAGTGCGTTTGATCCCTGTGTCGGGAACCCCCCTGGAAGATGAAATGGCAACCCACTCCAGTATTCTTTCCCTGAAAATTCCATGGACAGAGGAGCCTCGTGAGCTACAGTCCGTGCGTTCTCAGAGTTAGACACATGTCTGAGCAATTGACCACAACACATACACATGCTCATGAATAGTCCTTGAGAATAAATACCTTTTAAAAACAGCATTCAATTGGAAATGCATTCCTCTAAAATTCTAATAGATTATCATTTTAGAACTCATTTAAGAAAAGAATAAAAAATATTTAGTAGCAATATATGCTATATTATTTGAAATTATATAAAGTGTGGAAGATGTGAATATTTGATACTCTGAAGTGGTGGTAGTATTAGCTGGTCTAAACAACCATTAGAAAGGATTTTCAATCATGTGGTTATAAAACCTCAGAGAGGAACTTCTTCCCTGGTGGTCCAGTGGCTAAGACTCTGTGTTCCCAATTTAGGGGGCCAGGGTTTGATCCCTGGTTCAGGATCTAGATCCCACAGGTGGCAAGTAAGACCTAGTGCAATCAAATAGGTAAATATTTTTTAAAAACCTCAGAGAGCTGCTATAAGGCTTGGGTAAGGCTGCAGATGGTGACTGCAGCCATGAAATTAAAAGACGCTTACTCCTTGGAAGGAAAATTATGACCAACCTAGATAGGATATTCAAAAACAGAGACATTACTTTGCCATCAAAGGTCCATCTAGTCAAGGCTATGGTTTTTCTTGTGGCCATGTATGGATGTGAGAGTTGGACTGTGAAGAAAGCTGAGGGTCAAAAAATTGAAGCTTTTGAACTGTGGTATTGGAGAAGACTCTTGAAAGTCCCTTGGACTGCAAGGAGGTCCAACCAGTCCATCCTCAAGGAGATCAGTCCTGGGTGTTCATTGGAATGACTGATGCTAAAGCTGAAACTCCAATACTTTGGCGACCTCATGCGAAAAGTTGACTTACTGGAAAAGACTCTGATGCTGGGAGGGATTGGGGGCAGGAGGAGAAGGGGACGACAGAGGATGAGATGGCTGGATGGCATCACTGACTCGATGGACATGAGTTTGAGTGAACTCTGGGAGTTGGTGATGGATAGGGAAGCCTGGCGTGCTGCGATTCATGGGGTCACAAAGAGTCGGACACGACTGAGCGACTGAACTGAAGAGTATATTTTCACTATCCTTAGTATGGCCACTGGCACAGAATGAGTGCAATGTAAGTTTCTGTATAAAAGCAAACAAAAAACTGAAATGAATATTTTTTTTAGGTTTAGATCTGGGTGTCCTTGCATTGTTACATAATACATTGCCTGTTGGTAGACTGAAGAAAGAAGATTTAATCTTACCAATGCTGATGTGCACCAGCCAACCCTGAGAGCCTGGAAGAGGAAGGATGATTTGCTCTATTTGAGCTGAGACATTCATCTTCTCCTGTGTTTGGACAAGAATGCTCCCAATCATCAGACATTCCAATTTGCACTAAATTACACTATCAGCTTTCCTGGGTCTCCAGCTTGAAAACTGTGGAATTTAGCTTCCATAATTGTCTCAGCCAATTCCTATAATAAGTTTTCTTTATGCACACTCAACACACACACACACATTCTACTGGTTCTGTGTCTATGGAGAACCCTGACTAATACACCATCCAGTATTAAGATGGTCAACATATTCATCACATATAAGTTACCTCATCAATCTTGCTTTCACCCTTCCCAAACCAGGAATTCCCTTACATAATTTCTGTCACTCTTGATTAGACTGTGACTACATCAAACTTTGTAGGCAAAGTAATATCTCTACTTTTTAATACACTGTCTAGGTTTGTCAGCATAGTAAAGAAGAGATGTTACTTTGCCAACAAAGGTCTGTATAGTCAAAACTATGGTTTTTCCAGTACTTAGTATGGATGTAAGAGTTGGACCATAAAGAAGGCTGAGTACAGAAGAATAGATGCTTTCGAACTGCGGTGTTGGAGAAGACTCTTGAGAGTCTCTTGGACTGGAAGGTGATCAAACCAGTCAATCCTAAAGGAAATCAATCCTGAATATTCATTGGAAGGATCAATGCTGAAGCTGAATCTGCAATATTTTAGCCACCTGATGCAAAGAGCCAACTCATTAAAAAAGACCCTGATGCTTGGAAAAATTGAGGGAAGGAGGAAAAGGGTATGATAGAGGATGAGATGTTTGAATGGCATCACTGATTCAATGGACATGAGTTTGAGGAAGCTCCAGGAGATGGTGAAAGACAGGGAAGCCTGGCGTGCTGCAGTCCATGGGGTCACAAAGAGTCAGACATGGCTAGGCGATAAAATAGCAACAAATTGATGTTGTTGCTGTTTATGTGCCTCCTTTCACTCAGTATAATTATTTTGTGATTCCACCTACGTTGTTAAGAGCTTCCTTTGTGGCTCAGCTGATAAAAAAAATCCACCTGCACTGTGGGATACCTAGGTTCAATCCCTGGGTTGGGAAGATCACCTGGAGAAGGAAAAGACTACCCACTCAGTATTCTGGCCTGGAGAATTCCATGGACTACCTAGTCCATGTGGTTGCAAACAGTTGACATGGCTGAGTGACTTTCACTTTTTGTTAAATTTATCAAAAGATGATTTTTTTTTCATTCTGTGTGTTCTTCCATTGTTAGTTTATATCATCATTTGTTAATCCATGTGATGGATTATTTTCAGTTTTTAGTTATTGCAAATAAAGCTATTCAAACACTTCTATAAAGTTTTTTTGTATGGACGTATATTTTCATTTCCTTGGGACAAGGACCTGGGAGTGGATAGCTGGATCTTGTAAAAGCTACACATCTATTTTTAAAGGAAACTGCCAAATTTTTTTCCAATGCAATTGTACCATTTTCTGTTTCCACCAGCAGAGTGTCAGTGTTCCAATTCCTCCACATCACTGCCAATGATTAACATGTCCAGTCATTCTAAATATAACCATTTCAATAGGTGTGTAGTGATATCTTATTAAGGTTTACTTTTCAATTTCCTAATGACTAATACACTTAGTTATTATATATTTGCCATCAATATATCTTATTTGGAACATTAACAAGTGATGCAATTTTCACCATAAATCAGTTTTAGAACATTTTTACAATCTCCTCTAACAAGATCTTTTGTAGCCATTTACAGTTAATCCCTATTCCCACCCTCAGCCTCAGGCGACTAGTCATTTAGTTTCTGGTCTATAAATTTGCTTTTTATAGATGTTTAGTATAAATAGAATCATAAAATATGTGATCTCTTATGCCTGGCTTTGTTCACTTGGCACAGTGGTTTTGAGGGTCAGCCATGATGTAGCATGCATCAGTTGTTCATTTATTTTATTGCTGAATAGTAATCCATTGTAAGAATATAGCAAAATTTTTATCCATTCACCTACTGAGGAAGATTTAGGTTGTTTCCAATTTGGGCAATTATGAATAATGCTGCTATACATATTTAACTTGCAAATCTTTCTGTGGACAGATATTTAGGTATAGATTGAAATTCACTTGTTTGCAAATGGATATTGTCATAGACTGAAGTGAGTACCCCCAAAATCCATATGTTGAAGTTTTAACCCCCCAGAACCTCAGAATGTGACTGTACTTGGAGACTGTGTCCTTAAAGAGGCAATCAAGGTTAAAAAAAAGGGTGATAAGGGCATGCTCTAATGAAAAGAGATCAGGACACCACACACATAGAGGGAAGGCCATGTGAAGAGAGCAGAAAAAGACAGCCATCCACAAGCTAGGAGAGAGACTTCAGAAGGAACTAACCCTCCTAACAACTTGACCTCGGACTTTTATGCTCCAACCTGTGAGAAATAATTTTCTATTGTTTCTCGGTTCATAAAATTTTATATGGCAGCCCTAGCAAACTAACACACTGAGATCAATTTATTCCCTTAACATTTGTTGAAAAAAGTAAATGTTTCTCCTCTGAATTATCTATGTATATATGTCTCTGTCCATATTTGTGGGTTTATTTATAAACTTTCTATACTGTTCAATTGGTTTGGATATTTAATTTTAAGTACTAAATTTTCTCGATTAATGCAGATTTATATCGTCTTGAAATCAGGTACTGTTCATCTTCTATTTTTGTTTTTTCCTAAGTTGCTTTGATTATTATTGGTCATTTACATTTCCATTCAGAATCAAATTGTTCAGAAATTCCTTCTAAGGTTTTAATTGAGAATGAAATGCATTTATAGGCCATTTTCAGAAGACTTGATCTCTTAACCATATTGAGCCTTCTGAAACACGAAGAACAAGTATAACTTCCAATTCATTTAGATATTCTGCACTAGTTGTAAAGAATCCACCTGTCAATGCAGGAGACTTAAAAGACGCGGGTTTGATCCCTAGGTGGGGAAGATCACCTTGAAGAAGGCATGGCAATCCACCCCAGTATTCTTGCCTAGTGAATTCCATGAACAGAGGAGCCTGGCAAGTTACGGTCCATATAGTCCTAAAGAGTCGGACACGACTGAAGCAACTTAGTATGCATGCACATGTGTGTGTGTGTGTATGTGTGTATTAGTCCCTCAGTTGTGTTCCACTGTATGTGACACCATTACTGAAGCCCTCCTGGCTCTTCTGTCCATGGAATTCTCCAGACAAGGATACAGGAGTGGGTTGCCATTCCCTTCTCCAAGGGATCTTCCTGATGCAGGGATTGAATCAGCATCTCCTGCATTGCAGGCAGATTCTTTACCATCTGAGCCACTGAGGAAGCCTATAAATTTATATAGATATGTATATATATACATGTATACATGTGTGTATCTATATATACAGAGAGAGGGCACAAAATGAAACAGAATAAAAGAAATACAAAATAAAAGGCTATGTGCTCTTGGCAGTTTTATCTAAATGCTATTTTTCTAGCTAGGATTTCAGTGCATATAAAGTTCATAAGGCATAGAGCTCTTAGGAATTTTACATTTCTACTATAAAATAGAATGTAGGTTTTTCTTTGAGCCTACTTATAAAGATTACCAACTCAAAAGAGTGTACAAAAACAAACAACCATACATTTAATCATAATGTTTTTTAAAAAAACACTGTAGCAGAAACCATATTAATTTTTTTTCAAGTTCCTAATAATGAGTTCAAGATGGACTAACCGCATGTCACTGAATCCTTGCAAATTTTGTATTGTCTTTAGGACAAGAAACTCACAGTTTCATAGTATGTTTTTCTTCAAGAGGCCTCAAGACACTGAAACTTTCTCCACCCTTCATGAGTCTCACCATGAAATGATTCACCATGGGTGGGGAGTGTGGATATCACCGTTCATAAGCCCACCAATGTGGTCTTGGCAGTTACTGGAATCTACTGCAAAATAGGACAGAACACAAGGAATCCATCATTTTATATATTTTACTGCACAGACACTGGTCTTGTAAAAACATGTAACACCAATGTGAAAAGTCTTACAAGTTTATAAAGCATATTTTTCAATGTTTTCTGTTTTATATAGCTGTAAATTCATATATTGAGTTTATCAGAAAATATCAATAATAAAACTTATTTATGGGAAGTTAGAGCCATTCTCTAAGACCACCAGCCCAAACTCTTTTACATTTTAAGATTTTTAATCCTGCCAAATATTGGCCAGCCAATTTATTATATATTAGGGGAAGAGTCATTTTCCTGTCAATAAAAGAAAGAAAAATCACACACACACACAAATAATGTAGTAAACAGCCCTCGCTCTCTGGCTTTATCTTGAAATTACATCAATGACTAGTTGTGGTGATCAACAACTCATAAAACTGACAGGAACAATTTTATATTCATTTAGCTCACATTCAAAAGTAAATTAGAACAGAGCTGACTATAGCCAAATATCTTTCATATTAGTGTAAGAACATATTAGTGTAAAATTTCAGATTGTTCTTTTGGATATTTCTATAAATTTCTGTAAACACTGCTGCACAATATTCATAGATTGTGCTATTAATGACTTTTGAAATCTTGAACAGAAAAAGAGAATTAACAACAGAGTATCTGTTTTGATTTTAAGTGCCCAATAAATAGCCATGTTTTTCTTAAATATAGGAACAGCTGAAAAGCCACAAGAATCAACAGACATATGAAGGAGTTGAGCATCACAATTATTACTAATAAAAAGTGAATCAAAAGAGGTGGCTTAGATGCAAGATCATGATTGAATTCCTGGCACTCCCAGCACCATTGTCAATAATTATACCCCAAATTCCTGGCTCCCTAACCAGAGGGAAGTACCTGTCTTACTCTAGGGTTCCTATAAAAATGTAAAATAAGAGGTTTCCGAAAAGACTGAGGTAAGTTTACTGAGTTTGTCTCGTTATATTTCAACAAATCGTAAAGCACATGTTAATCTTCAGTGTATTTAGTCACATTGCTTAAAAGCTGCAAAACATGTTATTTTAACCTTAAAATTATACTTCTTTCACAGAGCACAGTGGAAAATAACAATAGTTTGAGTTTCCTTTCTAAGTGAATGCATTTAGCAGATAGATTTCACATTATGAAAAATAAAATTTCAGAGCCAGCAAGATCTTAGTGATATAAGATATAAATATCTCCCCTCACAAATGAAGAAGCTGTAATTCAGAAAGGATAAGTGACTTGTCCAACATTTCACCAGCTTTTAGTGGCAGAAGTGGCATTGAAACAATTGCCTCCTTGCTTATGTATTTTCCTGGACTGTGAACTTAACAAGAATTTCTCATGGTTTCCCCCCACTCCCATGAGTGAGACACAACAGCTAGAGTGGGCAGGCCTTTTCACAGTCGGTTATGCTCTGCTAATAGGCCAGAAGTTTCAGTCAGTGAAGTCGCTCAGTCTTATCTATCTCTTTGTGAAACCATGGACTGCAGCACGCCATGCTTCTCCCTGTCTATCACCAACTCCTGAAGCTTGCTCAAAGTCATGTCCATTGAGTCGGTGATGCCATCCAACCATCTCATCCTCTGTCATTCCGTTCCCCTCCTGCCTTCCATCTTTCTGAGCATCAGGGTCTTTTCTAATGACCCTGTTCTTCACATCAGGTGGCCAAAGTATTGGAGTTTAAACTTTAGCATCAGTCCTTCCAATGAATATTCAGGACTGATCTTTAGGCTGGACTGGTTGGTCCAAGGGACTCTCAAGAGTCTTCTCCAACACCACAGTTCAAAAGCATCAATTCTTTGGTGCTCAGCTTTCTTTATAGTTCAACTCTCACACCCATACATAACTACTGGGAAAACCATAGCTTTGACTAGGTGGACTGTGGTTGGCAAATTATTGTCTCTATTTTTTAATACACTGTCTAGGTTGGTCATAGCTTTCTTCCAAGGATTTCTTTTGATTTCATGGCTGCACGGATTTTGGAGCCCAAGAAATTAAAGTCTGCCACTGTTTCCAATGTTTCCCCATCTATTTGCCATGAAGTGATAAATATGGGACCAGATATCATGATCTTCACTTTTTGAATGTTGAGTTTTAAGCCAGCTTTTTCACTCTCCTCTTTCACTTTCATCAAGAGGCTCTTTAGTAGTTTCTGCCATAAGGATGGTTTCATCTATGTATCTGAGGTTATTGATATTTCTCCCAGCAATCTTGATTCCAGCTTGTGCTTCATCCAGCCCAGCATTTTGCATGATGTACTCTGCATATAAGTTAAATAAGCAGGATGAGAATATACAGCCTGGTGTACTCTTCCCAATATGGACCCAGTCTGTTGTTCCATGTCAGGGTCTAACTGTTGCTTCTTGATCTGCATACAGATTTCTCAGGAAGCAGGTGAGGGTGGTCTGGTATTCCCATCTCTTGAAGAATTTTCCACAGGCACTGCTTAACTCATTGTCACTGATGACAGACCTTGTAAAGAATAACTATGCTCAGGAAAGAAATTTTCTCCACTATTTACTGTCAGAACCTGGCTGAGCTCCTGGGTGTAGTTCTGACAATCTCCCTGGAGTTTTTAACTCTCCTGGTTATCTACACTGAGTCTCCAACAACTTGTCAATCTTTCCTGGCACTAATTCCAAGGTAGATTTTGCTCAGGGGTCCTTGTTTGGGGAAGTCATGATGTTTATTTGCCTGTCTTTCAGTTTCAGAAGCAGTGACTTGCCTTGTGGCCTCCCTCTATTATAGATACAAGCAGAGTTGCTGACTTTTTTAGTCTGTCCAGGTTTTCTCTTGTTATTAGGATGGAGTGGGGACTTCCAAGTTCTTGAACCAGAAATTGCAGGTTCTACATTTTTTTCATACTTTATCTCTTCAGTAATGCCAGATGTTTATAAGCATCACCAAACTTAGACAACTCCTAGTGTACATCTGTTCGATTTTTTATAACCCCAAGGAATTTCATTAAATTCAGTCTCCAATTTCACCCAAACTTGCATACATTTGATGCTTCTTTTCTGAATGGTTTTCTCCTTTTTTATGTTTAAAAATGTTCTTCAATCCTTTAAAGATCAGTATGACTTTCTGGTTGGAGAGATGGCTTTCATTTTATTCTTCACAGCTATGTGAGTCAATTTCCCTGGAAATGCCATCAAAATACAAGTTCATCTTCTAAATGTTCCCCTAAATCATAAATGTTGTGTGTGTGTGTTTTTTTTTTGTTGTTGTTATTGTTTCTTTTCTGTTTTTTTTTTTTTAATTGATTGATTCTTTTTAGTGATTGATAGAAACATCTTCAGGTTCTTTGCAATATGAAAATGCTCCTTATATTATGGAGAATTTGTTTCTATTCACTGTTTTAGAAAGTTTTCATTCATAGTCAGGGGCATATGCCTTTGCTCTCTATTATGTTTCTGTCCCACCACAAGTCCATCCTCCCCTCAGGGGAGTCTGAGGGTGAGAAAGTTGTGTTCCTCTTGCCCTGTGGGGCCAAAATTAAGACTGAGGTGTCACTCCTTCAGGTCTCCCATCAATGTTTAAAACATGATTTAAACTAAGGTAACTAAGAACCAAAGCATTCCCTACTTACTTCTCAGTCTTCTGAGTATCCCAGTGAATGGTTTAGAAAATTAGTCCCATTCATGAGAGAGATAGTGTGTTTAAAGAATTTGAAAGTGAAACCTTCAAATTCCTAATTATTTTCTAGCCACTTTAGAAAACCCCATGGTTCTATAATACTGGATTCATTCTTTAACATGGTACTCCTTTAGTCAGAAGAAAACAAATTCTCCTCTGGGGAAAAATGAGGCTGTATATTAGTGCCAAAAATAAAAACCAAAAGGTCATAGGAGTACATTGTCACTGTTTCAATAAATTTCTATTTCAAATACATTCGAATGAATATGCCATTCTTTTTATTCAAGATGAATAAACTACTCTTGATTTAAAAACTGTATAAAAAGTACATAGCGCAATTCAAAAAAATTTCCTACTACCTGTTTTTTATTGCATATACTCATAAAAAATTATTTACAATGCAATTCATATATTCCACATGAAAAATATAATTATTGTGGTAAATAAAGAATCAAGGTAACTGAATTTTACCCTCATTAGTTTGCAAAAGCAAGCTACTTGTTGATGCTATTCATGTTTTTTAGTGTTTTACTAGAAAATTACACTAGTTAAGGATAAATACCATATGGCATTGTTGAGTTTTAGTTTTTTAATAAAAACTCCACTCCAGTGTAAAGCATAGTAACTAGAATGTTGAACTTAGCAGGAAAATGAACTTTCTATATCACATTAACATTTATTTATTTAATACACTACATCTTTGGCAAGCCTTGATTGAAAACTAAATAGTAAGCCATCTAATGATCAAAGGAATTAGAAGGTCTGTAATTAACATATGCACTTTATATTTCCTTTAAGAAAGAAGAAAAGAAGTAGAAATGGAAACACAATAGTAACAGCTATAATTTAGTGCTCACTTACCCAAGGTTAGGCAATTCAGTGAGTGACCTGCATTGTCACTAAACAAACTGTTGATTTATCATCTGTCTCTATTTATAGTAAGTATAATCAAAAGAGTTTATATCAGTTATCCCAGGTCACATCATCAGTAAATCTTAGAGCCACAAAACACTTTTTTTTTATGTGCACTCTCCCCTTAGCATTGGTAGGAGAGATTAATCTGCTATAACAAAGAGATTTACAATTCAACAACTTAAAGAAAAAATGAAACTTTACTTCTCTTTCTTATAAGAAAAGCATGGTCGATGGTCAGATGGTTCTTCAATCATGAATATCTATCTCTTTCATTTTGTGGCTCTGCCATTTTTAAGGCCTTGGTGTACAGTGTAAGTTAGGTCATCAGCAAGAACTATCAGCAAGATGCAAGAAGGGAGAACATGGAGGAGTCATATTAATACGTTTTTTCCAATAGAAAGTTAAATTGAAAGAAGGATAAAAAAAATGGAGTCTAGCTAGGCAACCACGTGGGCAGTTCCCATTATATTTTCAAGAAAGAAAGGAGGCAAGAACTTCCGTGGACAGCTGGGAACGCATCAGCTGAACAGCTGCCACCATAACACAAATTCAAATTACCTCAATTGAATCTCAATGTTCTTGGCTATCAGTGGTGAACTTTTCTCATCATTTCACTCCACAGCTTCAGAAGTCATCCACATATTTCAGTTTGAATTTCTCATCGTCATGTCAAAATCAGTAAGCTCTGAATCAATTTCATCTTAGCTTTTCTTTCCTAAGTCAAAACTATCTTACAAATGTATCATCTCCACCAAAGACCAATAACTAGTTTTTTGATCAAGAAATCTTTAAACTCTTTATTTTGCCTGACTTTTATCTCCACATCATACTATTCATGAAGATAGGAAACTCTGTCCTGTAGGGAATCTGGGTTTAGGAATAATGGCACTAATATCAATTTTGGACTTACGAGTTTATACTGACTTTTAGATACCCAAATAGACAAGTCTAGTAGTAAGTTTGATTATATGAACTGGACATAACATTTGTGAATAATCTGAATGTTTAAGTTTTAAATTAATGAGCATGAATAAAATCATGAAAAAGGACTGGCTAAAGAGGATGATCTAGCAAAGGAGAATGGGAAAGAATAGCCGGATAACTTATGCCCAGTTTACTTCCAAACCTCCATACTTATTTCACTTTGCTCAACTGACCTTACTATTCATCCTACATAGTGCTGTTGGTATAACTTCCTCTAAATCTATCAAATCTATCTATCAAAACCTCAACATTCCTGTGTGCTGCTGCTTATTTTCTCTTACTCTATGCATACATGTTTTCATAAAATATCATACTAAATTTTACTATAATCAATCATTGTTGTTGTTGTTCACTTACTAAGTCATGTCCAACTCTTTGCAACCCCACAGACTGCAGCATGCCAGGTTTACCTGCCCATCACCATCTCCTGGAATCTGCTAAAACTCATATCCATTGAGTTGGTAATGCCATCCAACCATCTCAATCTCTGTCATGCTTGTCTCCTCCTGCCTTCAATCTTTCCCAGTATAAAGATCTTTCCCCATAAATCGACTCTTTGCCTCAGGTGGCGAAAGTACTGGACCTTTAGCTTCAGCATCAGTCCTTCCAAAGAATATTCAGGGTTGATTTCCTTTAGGAATGACTTTTTTGATCTACTTGCAGTCCAAATAAAGTACAGTCACTCAGTCATGTCTGACTATTTGTGACCCCATGGACTGCAGCATGCCAGGGTTCCCTGTCCAATACCAACTCCCAGAGCTTGCTCAAACTCTCAAACTCATGTCAATCGAGTCAGTGATGCCATCCAACCATCTCATCCTCTGTCATCCCCTTCTCCTCCTGCCTTCAATCATTCCCAGCATCAGGGTCTTTTCCCATGAGTCAGTTCTTCACATCAGATGGCTAAAGTATTTGAGTTTCAGCTTCAGCATCAGTCCTTTCAATGAATATTCAGAACTGATTTCCTTCCTTTAGGATGGACTAGTTGGATCTCCTTGCTGTCCAAGGAACTCTCAAGAGTCTTCTCCAACACCACAGTTCAAAAGCATCAGTTCTTCAGTGCTCAGCTTTCTTTATAGTTCAACTGTCACACCCATACATGACTCTTGGAAAAACCATAGCTTTGACTAGATGGATCTTTGTTGGCAAAGTAGTATCTCTGCTTTTTAATACACTGTCTAGGTTTTTCATAGCATTTCTTTAAAAGAGCAAGTGTCTTTTAGTTTCATGGCTGCAGTTACCATCTGCAGTGATTTTGGAGGCAAAGAAAATAGTCTGTCACTGTTTCCATTGTTTTCCCATCTATTTGCCAGAAAGTGATGGGACCAAATGCCATGATCTTCGTTTTTTGAAATTTTAAGCCAGCTTTTTCACTCTTCTCTCACTTTCATCAAGAGGTTCCTTAGTTCTTCTTTACTTTCTGCTATAAGGGTGGTATCATCTGTGTTTTTGAGGTTATTTGTATTTCTCCCAGAAATCTTGATTCCTGCATGTACTTCAACTAGCCCAGCATTTCTTACAATGTATTCTGCATATAACTTATATAAGCAGGATGACAATATACAGCCTTGATGTACTCTTTCCCCAGTTTGGAACCAGTCTGTTGTTCTATGTCCAGTTCAAACTGTTTCTTTTTGACATGCATACAGACTTCTCAAGAGGCAGGTCAGGTGGTCTGGTATTCCCATCTTTTGAAGAATTTTCCACAGTTTTTTGTGATCCATGGAGTTCAAGGGACTCTCAAGAGTCTTCTCCAACACCACAGTTCAAAAGCATCAATTCTTCTGTGCTCAACCTAAGCCCAATAATCATATTTAGATAAAAATATCAATCTAATATAAGAATAGTTAAATAAATGATCCATTACCCATCTATCACCTTTTAACTGGTATTCTAGAAACTGTAAAAGAGTCTTTCTCAGTGATAAAAGGGTTAACAAAGTTTTTTTTTTTTTATTTTTAACCACATATTTCCTTGTCTTTGTTGTTATGGTTTATTTTTAAAGGTTATGCAGAGAAATGGAGAAACAATTTTGGTATTAAAGAAAACCTCATTCAAACTGTTTTCCACTTTTTCCAGCCAGAATTATACCAAAACAAAGCAAATGCCTGGAGAGACAAAAGATTAGACAGGACAAAGTGCAAGAGAAACCATCACGGTAAAAGAAAACCCACAATGCAGTAGTTCAGCACAACAATCTGCGTGGGATCTTTAAGAGTACCTATTGACTCAACAGGTCAAGGTGTTTTTGTCTTTACAGCATTATCTACTGTAAATCTATCCCATTTCAAGCCAACATTACCTGGTTGAATAATTTATTTTTGTCTAGACTTGATAGAATTCATCTCTTACATAAAAACAAACTCATGAAACACATTCAAAATTTATTTTCCAGGACAAGACAAATAAAGGAGGTGGGGAGCAACTGACATTGTAGAGAATCTTAAGACACGTTGATTGAAAAAAATATTTATTGAGCAGAGGTCAACTTTGTCACACCTTTCTACCTCACTGTATTCCGGGTTACATATAGCATATTCATATTTTGATCATTTTGAGAAAGTTTTGACACAATTTGTAAAGATAAAGGCTGAAACTGATAACAATTAAAATTATTCATCTTAATCATAATTATCAATTCAAAATGAACATAATTTGGCAATCTTATTAATAACATATGTGTCAAGGCTCCTTTTCTACATCTTTCTACTTTTAAGTAAATATTCAGAGTACATAGAAGAGACAAAAAATCAGAAATTGTTTTCAGTTCAGTTCAGTTCAGTCGCTCAGTCGTGTCCGACTCTTTGCGACCCCATGAACTGTAGCACGCCAGGCCTCCCTGTCCATCACCAACTCCCAGAGCCTACTCAAACTCGTATTCATTGAGTCTGTGATGCCATCTAACCATCTCATCCTTCGCTGTCCCCTTCTCCTCATACCCTCAACCTTTCTCAGCATCAGGATCTTTTCAAATAAGTCAGCTCTTTGCATCAGGTGGCCAAAGTATTGGAGTTTCAGCTTCAACATCAGTCCTTCCAATCAACACCCAGGACTGGTCTCCTTTAGGATAGACTGGTTGGATCTCCTTGCAGTCCAAGGGACTCTCAAGAGTCTTCTCCAACACCACTGTTCAAACCATCAATTCTTCAGCACTCAATTTTCTTTATAGTCCAACTCTCACACCCATACATGACTACTGGACAAACCATAGCCTTGAGTAGATGGACCTCTGTCGGCAAAGTAATGTCTCTGCTTTTCAATATGCTGTCTAGGTTGATCATAACTTTCCTTCCAAGGAGTAAGCGTCTTTTAATTTCATGGCTGCAGCCACTATCTGCAGTGATTTTGGAGCCCCAAAAAGTAAAGTCTGACACTGTTTCCACTGTTACCCCATCTATTTCCAATGAAGTGATGGGACCAGATGCCATGATCTTCTGAATGTTGAGCTTTAAGAAAACTTTTTCACTCTCCTTTTTCATTTTCATCAGGAGGTTCTTCAGTTCCTCTTCACTTTCTGCCATAAGAGTGGTGTCATTTGCCTATCTGAGGTTATTGATATTTCTCCCGGCAATCTTGATTCCAGCTTATGCTTCCTCCAGCCCAGCGTTTATCATGATGTACAATGCATAGAAGTAAAATAAACAGGGTGACAATATACAGCCTTGATGTACTCCTTTTCCTATTTGAAATCAATCTGTTGTTCTAACCAGTCCAGTTCTAACTGTTGCTTCCTGACCTGCATACAGATTTCTCAAGAGGCAGGTCAGGTGGTCTGGTATTCCCATCTCTTTCAGAATTTTCCACAGTTTATTGTGATCCACACAGTCAAAGTCTTTGGCATAGTCAATAAAGCAGAAATAGATGTTTTTCTGGAATTCTGTTGGTTTTCGATGATCCCGTGGATGTTGGCAATTTGATCTCTGGTGCCTCTGCCTTTTGTAAAACCAGCTTGAACATCTGAAAGTTCATGGTTCACATATTGCTGAAGTCTGGCTTGGAGAATTTTGAGCATTACTTTACTAGCGTGTGAGATGAGTGCAATTGTATGGTAGTTTGAGCATTCTTTCACATTTCCTTTCTTTGGGATTGGAATGAAAACTGACCTTTTCCAGTCCTCTGGCCACTGCTGAGTTTTCCAAATTTGCTGACACTTTCACAGCTTCATCTTTCAGGATTTGAAATAGCTCAACTGGAATTCCATCACCTCCACAAGCTTTGTCTGTAGTGATGCTTTCTAAGGCCCACTTGACTTCATATTCCAGGATGTCTGTCTCTAGGTGAGTGATCACACCATCGTGAGTCCCTGACATGATTATCTGCATCAGGAATTGTTTTAGTTCTTATTTACTGCTCTTGTCATCATTATTTTAAATATATTATGCTAAATAACAGGGTAGTTAAATATTTCTCAGTTCTACATAGGATGAGAAATAAAATCACCTGTTATTATCACATCTATTGAAAACACTCCATTACTTACTATTAAAAGGTCTATATTGTTCCAACTATATATAATTTGAAACAACTTTGGGTTTCTAAAATTTTTATAAAGATAATTGACTTTTTAACTTCAAAGCAATAAGAAAGAGTACAGAAACTATTCGTTGAGAAGAAAGAAAAAAGCAAGCCAAGAAAAAGTACCTCACCTGGGAGATTATTTTGCAGATATCTTGAATAAGGTATTTGTTAAAAGCTTACCTGACAGGTGTCATGTCTAATGGAATCAAATAACATTTAATTATGTTTAAAAAGGTGTAGGAAGGTGCTTTTCTCTCTTATCCAAAATGCAACCTGATGATCAAAATGATAAGGAAAGATCTACTTTCACACTCATAAATGGTTTCTATTATGAGCTATGGTTTATTTTTTAAATTGATAAAGTGAAAAATATTAACAAACCTGAAACAATTTAACCCTCACAATAATTTATAATTTAATCCTTTTATACAGGGAGAATAATCTTTTATTGTCATTATATATATATATATATACACACACACACACACACATATGGTTTTCCAGGTGGCACTAGTGGCAAAGAACCAGCCTGCCAGTGCAGGAGACATAAGAGACATGGGTTCAATCCCTGAGTTGGAAAGTTCCCTTGGAGAAGGAATGGCACCTCATCCCACTGTTCTGGCCTGGAAAATCCCATGGAGATAGAAGCCTGGCAGGCTACACTCGATAGGGTTACAAAGAGTCTGACATGACTGAAGTGACTTAGTATGCACACCCATACATATTAAACAACTCTAACAAAACTGAGAGTCAGAAATTTTAAGAATTTCACACAACTAGAAGGCTCAAGAGCTAGGATTAATCTGACTCACTGGAAAGACTCTGCTGTTATATGTTACTTATTGGAAAATAACAGGGCCTAAGACAGGATTTTTGTTGTTCAGTCGCTAATTTGTGTCCAACTCTTTGCAACTGCATGGCCTGCAGCATGCAGCACTCCAGCCTCCCCTGTCCTTCACTATCACCCAGAGTTTGCTCACATTCATATCCATTGCATCGGTGATGCAATCCAACCATCTCATCCTCCGCTTCCCCTTTTTCCTTTTGCCTTCAGTCTTTCCCAGCATCAGGCTCTTTTCTAATGAGTTGGCTCTTCTCATCAGTTGGCCAAAGTATTGGAGCTTCATCTTCAGCAACAGTCCTTCTAATGAATGTTCGGAGTTTATTTCCTTTAGGGTTGACTGCATTGATCTCCTTGCTGTCCAAGGGACTCAAGAGTTTTCAACACTGTAGTTTAAAACCAAACCATCTATTCTTCTGTGCTCAGCCTTCTTTATGGTCCAACTCTCATATTCACACATGACTACTGGAAAACCCATAGCTTTAACTATATGGACATTTGTTGGCAAAGACAGGATATATACATAAAATATTTTATTCACTTAAAACTATGATGAATTAGATTATTAAATCATGCACATATCTTTTTAATTTTCTGTATGATGAAATAGAAATTGACATTTATCTTGTCTTTGTAATATCAAAGCAGAATGTTCACAATTATCAGAAAATACAATTGAAATATTGCTTTGCTGCCCAACTACCTATCTGCATGAGGCTGAATTTTCTTCATATATTTTAATAAAAGCAATATTTTGAAAAACAAATACAAAAACAGATAAAAGATTCCTGTCCTCTTCTATTGAATATACTGGGCAGATTTGCAAGTATGTAATATCATTCTTATTATTTACTTTTTTGAAGAATAATAAGTATTTTTCATGAAAAAACATAATTTAATTTATTATGCAATAGTTTATTTAAAATTACTGTTTTAAAATAATTTAGAGGTATTTTTAAGCTTTTTACCTTTTACTTTCTTTTCTCTTATTATAGTTTTATTGAAATAAAATTCATGTACAAGACTGTATTAGTTAAACTTTTCATTTTTAATTTCTAATGCAGAGAACATTGATAGAAATAAATAAAAGCATTATAACATCCTCAATGATTTTAAAGAGTGTAAAAGGACAGTGTTTGTGTGATAACTAATTAAGGTAAAATGCTTTTACCCTCAAATCCAAACAATTAAATGGTAAATACATATATGTAAAGTGTTATTAGGAAGCAGCTTTGACCTGTCTTTTGCAAATGAGGAAATTCAAGTGAAATAGGATAAAACTTTCAAGGGAGACATACCTACTGGCTGATTAATCTTTTCATATTTTATGTCTGAAACAAAAGCTAATGCTTTTTTCCTTCACCAAGTGTTAAATGAGTATACATGTATAGAATAGGACAAAATAATTGAAAGATATTTAGTAGAATTTTCTGTCCTATGTAGTGAGTTCTTGTTGGTTAACTATCTTATGTATAGTAGTGTTTGTGTATTAATCCCAAACTTCTAATTTATCCCTCCCCCAACACTTTCCCCTTTGGTAACACTAAATTTGTTTTCTACTTCTGTGAGTCAATTTCTGTTTTGTAAATAAATTCATTTTATCTTTTTTTTCTCAGACCTTGTTTTTATCCAAATTGAACTGTGATCTGACCAGCTGGCAGCCACCTCCTCATGTACAACTCCCATAAATTCATCAGTGCAGTTGAGAGGTTATCATCTGCAGCTGCAAAGGGAGACTTTGAAACACTGAAATCTAATAAATAACATTTTAACTTAGTACAGAATTATGAAATATATCTGTGGCAAAATCACACAGAAGGATACTCAAAATTGCTTACGTTTTTGAAACAAATTTGTCAAATTTTAAGCCATTTGTGAACATAACCTTGATTTGAAGAGTTCTGAAATTTCTTAGATAATTTTGGAGACCACAATCATAGAATTGGGGGAAGGGAGTCTTTTATTATTGGAATTGTAATAAAAATAAGCAGTAAAATAAATAATAAAAATATCAAGAAGAATGTGGAGACTATAACTGGACCAAAGTTAATGCTGCAAATAAATACAGAATGATTAATTTCAAAGACCCCAATTCTAAGTGCTTATTGGAATACTTTAACTATATGTGAGATTGCAAAAATGCAAGGGAAGTCCTTTGAATTCTTTACACATCTGTAAATGTTAAATATCTTACTATTCAAATGTAACATGTGTATCCTACTTAACCCAGCACTTTCATTTTGGATATTTATC
Organism: Capricornis sumatraensis; assembly: GCF_032405125.1. Taxonomy (NCBI): domain Eukaryota; kingdom Metazoa; phylum Chordata; class Mammalia; order Artiodactyla; family Bovidae; genus Capricornis; species Capricornis sumatraensis. Next base: position 115,578,473 of record NC_091069.1, read on the forward strand.
TTAAATAATAATTGAACAGGTACATTAAAATTGGCTAAATATCTATCTATATATCTATAGTTGATAGATCAATTATACTATCAAAATCTAAATATAGAGATCAGAAAGAGAAGATAAGCCAATTTATCTATTATAGTCATAGAAAAATAAGAAAATGAAGGTGTTCTTAAAGTCAAAAGAAGACCCAGTTTCAGGATAAGTGGCAAGAACTCAGATAATGTGCAAACATTTCTTTACAAAAACTTTGACATGTTTAAGTTTGTTATAATCATCTTTCTGTTCATATTCCAATATGAAGTTATTTTTTCCCCTCTCCCAGGTTTTTCCAGTAGTCATGTATGAATGTGAAAGTTGTACCATAAGGAAAGCTGAGTGCTGAAGAATTGAAGCTTTTTGAACGGTGGTGTTAGAGAAGACTCTTGAGTGTCCTTTGGACTGCAAGGAGATCCAACCAGTCCATTCTAAAGGAGATCAGTCCTGAATATTCGTGGAAGAACTGATGCTGAAGCTGAAGCTCCAATACTTTAGCCATCTGATTCGGAGAGCCAACTCATTAGAAAAGACCCTGGGGCTGGGAAAGATTGAATGGGGAGGAGAAGGGGAAGACAGAGGATGAGATGGTTGGATGACATCACCAACTTGATGGACATGAGTTTGAGCAAGCTCCGAGAGTTGGTGATGGACAGGGAAGCCTGGTGTGCTGCAGTCCATGGGGTCAAAACAAGTCTGACATGACTGAGTGACTGAACTGAACTGAACTGAACTCACTTATTCAAATTTTCAAATATCTTTATTGTATTATAAAAATAAAATATAATCATAAGCAGCATTCTACTTAATTGACTTCACATCCCATCACACTTATTACCCCCACCAACTATTCCTTTACTCACACCCAGCTTCTACTTGTTCCTGAAAACGTTTAGAACAAACCCTATATTTGTGCATTCCTCTTCCTAGTAAACAACTACTTCAGCTCTTCACGTGGATGGACTGGTCTAAAGTTCTGGTCTCAGTACAGTTATCACCTTCTTGATAAGACACCTTTGACCACCATTAATAAATGTCTTTCTTCCCCTTCCCCATCCATCCCCTCATCCTGTTTTCCTTTCTTCATAGTTTATCACTATCTGAACGTACATTTTTTATTCATTATTCTGACTCTCAATGGTTACTTTCCAGTACTACAAGTTCTATGTGCTCAGAGACTTTGCTGTCTTTGCCCACCATTGCATCCCAACACTTAGAAAAACAGCTGGCAGCCAAGAGGTGCTCAATGAATTGTCATTCTTCAGTAGCTAAGTCAAGTCTAACTCTTTGCAGCCCTGGGGACTGCACCATCCCAGAATCCCAGTCCTCCACCATCTCTTGGATTTTGCTCAAATTCATGTCCATTGAGTCAGTGATATTATCCAACCGTCTCATTCTCTGCCACCCCTTTCTCCTTTTGCCTTTAATCTTTCCCAGCATCAGGGTCTTTTCAAGTGAGCTGTCTCTTCACATCAGGTGGCCAAGGTATTGGAGCCTCAGCTTCAGCATCAGTTCTTCCAGCAAATAGCCAGTGTTGATTTCCTTGCAATGAATATCTGCTAAATAAACAAATGACTGCAGATTTCTAGCTAAAATCTCTACTGATCAATTTTAATTTGCTTTCATCTTCTGAAGACCTTGTCCCAGATCTAGAGTAAAGTCACCCTCTGGACTCAAAGATAGCCTTAAGTATGTAAGTAAGTAAAGTCGCTCAGATATGTCCGACTCTTTGCGACCCCATGGACTGTAGCCTACCAGGCTCCTCCCTCCATGGGATTCTCCAGGCAAGGGTACTGGAGTGGGTTGCCATTTCCTTCTCCAGGGGATCTTCCCAACCCAGGGATCGAACCCGGGTCTCCTGCATTCCAAGCAGACACTTTAACCTCTGAGCCACCAGGGAAGATAGCCTTAGACTTCCTTTTCTTTGAAAGTGAAAATGTGAGTTGCTCAGTTGTGACTGACTCATTACTACTCCATGGACTGTAGCCTGCCAAACTCTTCTGTCCATAGGATTTTCCAGACAAGAATACTGGAGTGGGTTGCCATTTCCTTTCCAAGGGATCTTCACACCCCAGGGACTGAACCTTCATCTCTGGTGTCTCCTGCATTGGCAGGCAGATTCTTTATGGTCTGAGGCATCAGGGAAGTTTCTTTCTTTACAAAATTAAATTAAAAATTCTTGCCCTAGGCATTCTACTCACTCCATACCAAACTATGTCTATTTCATCCAAGATCAAACAGCCTTCCCCTCCCCACACACAGCACTAATGACCCATCTTTCCTTCCCTCTTACTGTTGCCATAAGCCCTGGCATGGAAAGGCAGTGTATACATGGTATCAAAGCTTGACTCTGCTAAGCTTTATTTTCTGCATCTGTAAATACAGACACTAAAATTGCCCTTCTCATAAGGTTGTCATGAGAACTAAATGTTATAATGCATGTAAAGCACTGAGGAGAGCTCTTTTACCATTACTGAAAAACAGTAATTTGCATACATAAAGAAATCAAAATTCTTTCACGCTTTTTTCCCTACCTAAAATTTTGTAAATGGCATGTATTTACTAAGAATGTTACACTGAACCATTTAAAAGAAAAATGTTGGTTAGTAAGGTTAGGGTAGCTCACAATGCCTATCTCCTTACTTCATTATTATCTTGATAAAATGGTTGCCAATGTAAAATCATGACAAAGCTATTTCATGGGTGTGAACCATGAGAAACTACTTCAACATCAATTTTTTTGGCTTGGTTATTTTCACAGGTCATTTTTTGTGGGTTTCAAAATCCAGTGATATTTCCACTGAATAATCTGGCCTCCTGGGTAATCATGTATTTTTGGAAGACCACCAAACTATTGATATTTTTACCAAAAAGAGATCTGTATGATCACTTTGAAATTTCCTTTGGTTTTGAGGTCCTTTAGCACACAGTATTTCTTTTACTTATTTTACCTAGTAGGCACCTATAAAAGATTTTAAAGGAAAATGCATACATTACAGATAAATAATAGAACTCTTTTTCCAAATCCTTTTAACTTGAAAATGCTATTTTGCTTTAATGCCGAGAAAAAGTTTTAAGCGATAATAAAACTCAGGTTATTTTTAATGTGAATTCCATTCAATGCTAACAGGGTACCGATTAAAATTTATATAGTGTTAGCAAAATGAATGATTTTCCACTCTATGGGTTTAGGGGGAAGCAGAAATCATTTCTTGCACTCATATTATGGGAAGCTCTATTTTTGCAATATTAATACCCTTTCAATGCTAATATCCTTACATATTCAAACTTCCTATATAAAACAAAGTTATCACATACATGCTAGGAATTCATTTGCAATTTTAAATAAGAGTGCCTCATAGAGTTAAATATTTTCAAGAAAAATGATAACACACAAATTTTTCCAAAGGCTAATTAAGAGCAGAATATTTGGATAGGAAGATTCAACATCATACTGAATGCAGCACGTTCCTCTAAGAAGATAAAAAAAATCTTATTTGACTTAAGTATTAAACATCTTTTACTTCTAGCTATCAGTTAAAATAAAATGCATTTTCATAATAAGGTTGCATTTTACAGCTGATATTTATTTAAAAAACCAGATCAACTCAGGACTTCTATCATATTTTTTCGGTGCTAATATGTATACCCACTACCTACCCACTACTTCCTCACTTGGTTCTTTTAACACAAATCATCTGATACAACAATGAACGCCCCTGCCTTGCCCTGCCCTTCCCTGCCCTAGTGAGTTCAAGTCAGATGTTCAACACTGCTTTAACATGGTGGGTTTTTTTGAGGTTTAATTTCAGTTCAGTTCCACTTTTTTTAGAATAGCAATGGTGCAACTTAGTATTACAACAACACAAAAAATCTCAGCCACATGGTAAAAGCTGATCCAAAAACAAATGAGTAACATCAAAACCAGGCCAAAAATCATATCCAAAGAACTTTAAAAAAAGAGAAGAAAGAAAGAAATCTAGCAATTTCAATGGAAATTTCTACACTGGTTGCGTTCATAAACACAAATTTAGGGTGGAGCAAATCATTATTTTATTAACTCTGCTTAAGTACTGAAATTTAGAGACCAAGGTAAGCTTTCTTTCCCTATAGGAATAGCAGAGACCTTTTAAATTATAAGGCTATATTTTGCTACTTAGTGGTCTTTAAAAATAAGTCCTCTTGAAAGTGTACTAACTCATACTAACAGTCAAGTAGCTTTCTGTTTACTTAAATCTTTTCCATCAGTTTTTGCCCTAATAGAACCTAATGAATAACCTCTCTCCATCTTAACATCATCTACTCCCCTGAGCCATATAAAGATGGGACTGAAGCTAACCTTTGTAGACTGACATTTTTTTTTGTTTGTTTTTCAGATAGAATATGCTTGTGTGGTAGTGCTATTTAGTCGTGTTTGACTTTTGTGACCCCATGGACTGTAGCCTGCCAGGCTCCTTTGTCCATGGGATTTCCTAGGCAAAAATATTGGAGTGGGCAGCCATTTCCTTCTCCAGGGATCTTCCCAACCCAAAGAGCAAATCCACATCTCTTGTACTGCAGGTGGTCTCCTGCCCTGCAGGTGGATTCTTTACCTAGGAGACACCAGGGATTTCCAAACCAGTTCTTTAAACAACTATTGTTCTTCCTATCTGTAAGTTCCGAGAAGAGATATCATTTTCCTGGTATGACAGTATTTTGATCAGAGTCTTCCAATAAACACTGATTGACTTCTATGTACTTTAGGAAATAGGGAGTAAGTCCAACATGTATTCATGTCGCTATAGCACACTTTTTCAAGGACAAAAGCAGTATATTTTCTCAGCCTTAAAATGGTCAGCAACTTACTTCTGGTTAAGACATGTGTATAGCTTTGGCTAAATTTCCTAATTTCTCAATGTTAATATTTCTTATCCATCCCAAAATAAATATGGATTCTTAAAATTATATAGTTCTTAGCAGTATATTATGAATATCAATAAAATATGAGTACTACATGATATTATAAATATAAAACCAATCAGTACCACTACTAGCCAATAATAATATCTTTGCAAACTATGAACATCATGCAGAGAACTTACTTGGCACAAGAAATATTAGGCTAAGAATAAGTTTTTCAAGAATTCTTCCAGAATTTTATTAGAAAAAATACATAATCAAGGGCTTTCAGAGACATCTTTAAATCATTTAAAGAAATGTTGTAATTAAAAAAAAAAGAAATGTTGTAATCAATTTTATATTTAATTAAAATTTCTATTCTAAATTAAATTATGCCCTTCATTATGCTTATAAGTCATATTGTAAGTGAATTCTACAGTCTATTTTGATCAGATCATAAACATATTGGAAATATATTTTTAAATAGAGTGAATGCATGGATTCTCTCAGAAACACAAAAGAGGATTTACTTTCAAGAATATTTGAAAAACATAAAGCAGATAAGTTTCAAACTAAGAGGAAAAGGATATCTTAGGACACTAGTGAGAGCCTGTGGATGGGAATAGCAAATAAAGTGGGAACAGTCACAAGGATTTCTGTGCCTAAAGATGATAGATGTTCAGGGTGAGGGAAAGGCAACTGACAAGGGACCACCCAGTCAAAGTTGAGAGAGGATACAGAAGATTAGATGCAAAGCCACTGTCTCATCATTTTCTCATCTTGTTGACAAAGTAAGGAACATGAACTCTGGCAGTTCCTACCTCTCACTTTGCTGCAAGAGGCACAATGTAATTGTTACCAAATTTTGAATTTGAAACTGTCAAACACCTCGAGTTATCTGAAAAGCATGAAGACCATAAAACCAGATAACAAACCAAAATACTCAAACACATGAAATAGTAGTACTAAACCAATCAGAAAAAATAATAATAATAATAATTAAAACAAGTCTAATTAATAAAGATCAAAGTTGCATCTGTGAAACAATAGCAGAAAACAAGTTGCCACAAAGATTAACCTTTAAATTGGAGATAAATATGTGGTTGTGGTAAGTCACTTCAGTCATGTCCAGCTCTTTCTGACCCCATGGACTGTAGCCTGACAGGCTCTTCTGTCCATGAGGCTTCTCAGGCAAGAATACTGGAGTGGGCTGCCATGCCCTCCTCCACGGGATCTTCCCAACCCAGGGATCAAACCCAGGGTTCTTAAGGTTCTCCTGCATTGGTCAGCAGGTTCTTTACCACTAGCACCACATGTTCCAGGATAAAAACAGCTGTTGAGAAAAAAAACTGATATATGAGCTAAATAATATAGTGGTTATAGATGATGTAAGAATTAGTGGTCTGGAGATGCCATGGATAGTAGCTATCAAAAGTTGGTATTAGCTTATTAGAAATTCAAAAGAGGCAATAGAGAAAAATGAAGCTGAGAATTGTAATTATGGACCTAATTTGTGGAAGTGAAAAAAGCTAAGGACCAAGCCCAGGATGCTAACAAAGGTGGTAAACGGAAGTACTACAGAGAATATTATTAGGCAGTAATGGGAGAAAACATAGACTTCTAATAGTATTGTACTAAGAATATCACACTGAATACTCTGGTTCAAATATATTTGTGTGTGCTGGTAAGAGCTATGCACAGAAAATGATGGGACAGTCACTACCCTTGTGGTCCAGTGGTTAAGACTCCGACCTTCAAGCGCAGAGGTTGGGAGTTCAATCCCTGGTCAAGGAACTAGGATTCAATGTGCAGTGTGGCATGGCCACAAAAAAAAAAAAAAAAAAAAAAGTGATTGAACCGAAGTTAATTGGCAAGAGTCATGGAGGATGAAGAGACATCTGAATAGAAACTTAAATACTGTGCTGAATGAAAATTAGCCAGCAAAAAATGTAAACCCACTCTCAGTGAAAGGGTCCTGAGTGTAAAATGAGCTGGACACATTCAAGAATCATTAGCAAAAAACATTGAGTCTTCTGTGAGGTAAGCATGCAAAACGGCAGAAGAAAGAAGAGTTCAGAGCAAGTTAGGAAAAACTCATAGAATATCCCGTAGGGCGTAACAAGATTGACTTTATTTTACATGCAATGTGAAGCCTTTCAGTTCAGTTCAGTCGCTCAGCTGTGTCCGACTCTTTGCAACCCCATGAATCACAGCACGCCAGGCCTCCCTGTCCATCACCAACTCCCAGAGCTCACTCAAACTCACGTCCATCGAGTTGGTGATGCCATCAAGCTATCTCATCCTCTGTCATCCCCTTCTCCTCCTGCCCCCAATCCCTCCCAGCATCAGAGTCTTTTCCAATGAGTCAACTCTTCACATTAGGTGGCCAAAGTACTGGAGCTTTAGCATCATTCCTTCCAAAGAAATCCCAGGACTGATCTCCTTTAGGATAGACTGTTTGCATCTGCTTGTAGTCCAAGGGACTCTCAAGAGTCTTCAACACCACAATTCAAAAACATCAATTCTTCTGTGCTCAACTTTCTTCACAGTCCAACTCTCACATCCATACATGACCACAGGAAAAACCATAGCCTTGACTAGACAGACCTTAGTCGGCAAAGTAATGTCTCTGCTTTTGAATATGCTATCTAGGTTGCTCATAACTTTTCTTCCAAGGAGTAAGTGTCTTTCAGTTTCATGGCTGCAATCACCATCTGCAGTGATTTTGGAGCCCCCCAAAATAAAATCTGATACTGTTTCCACTGTTTACCCACCTATTTCCCATGAAGTGATGGGACCAGATGCCATGATCTTCATTTTTTGAATGTTGAGCTTTAAGCCAACTTTTTCACTCTCCACTTTCACTTTCATCAAGAGCCTTTTTCGTTCCTCTTCACTTTCTGCCATCAGGGTGGTGTCATCTTCATATCTGAGGTTATTTCTCCCGGCAATCTTGATTCCAGCTTGTGCTTCTTCCAGCCCAGCATTTCTCATGATGTACTCTGCATAGAAGTTAAATAAGCAAGGTGACAATATATAGCCTTGACGTACTCCTTTTCCTATTTGGATCCAGTCTGTTGTTCCATGTCCAGTTCTAACTGTTGCTTCTTGACCTGCATATTGGTTTCTCAAGAGGCAGGTCAGGTGGTCTGGTATGCCCATCTCTTTCAGAACTGTCCACAGTTTATTGTGATCCACACAGTCAAAGGCTTTAGGTAATTTTAATAGATGGTCACATGAATTGACTTGAAAGATTTTTTGTGGAGAATAGAAAACAGTGTGGAAGAAACAAAACATATTGGGAATTTATTTTTATATCAGTTGTTGACAAGTCAGATTGTTTTGCTGGTGTCTATTTGGGACAAGAGATATGATGTAAAATTTATATGAATCCCATTATTCTATCACCTGGAGGATTTTTTTTTTATTTTTTAATTGAAGCATAATTGCTTTATAGAATTGTGTTGGTTTCTGCCAAACATCATGTATCCCATTATTTTAAGGCTAATTCTTTCTAGTTAGCATATTTACATAATTTCACATATAATAGATAATTTTATTTTTCTCCTCAGACTATTTGAATTAGCTTTATACTAATTTCTCAACACACATGCACCTACTTCTTTTGATGCCAAATAGCAAGACCTTGAAATATGACTTCGAGGATTTAGAAATACAGGGATTACAAAGTTAAAGAGTACAAAAACAGATGACTCTCAGACAAAAATATCCCAAGTACATTCATTGGCCAACAGTTTGTCATATATTAAGTCTAATATAAATATAATTTATTTTGAATTCCTGAGTTACCTTTTTTTCTTTTTTTTTAAATATAAATTTATTTTAATTGGAGGTTAATTACTTTACAATATTGTATTGGTTTTGCCGTTAAATCTGCCCTCTCAGATAACAGAAATCTCCCAAACAAGAGGCAGAGAATATATCTATTTTATGAGTGATTACAAAGTACTCAGCACCGTGTATAGTATTTTGCATATTTTATCTCATCAAATCATCATGACTATTTAACTATGTCACTATTTCCATATTACCTATGAGGAAGCTCTGTCTTAGAAAGACCAAATTGTTTCTTACAGCCAGTGGCTAATGCCAAAACTGAAATTCAAACTTAGAGATCTCTGACTAGATGGTGTCATAAGCATCATTTTATACTGCATCACATGAAGTCAAAATAGCAGACCTGCTCCAAGACAGTCACCAATTAGTGGTGTGGTTTGGAGTGAGTTAGTGAACCAGTTCAGGGTAAGTTTTTCAATTTGTAAAAGCATGGATAATAATGCAAACTTTATTATCCTGTATGCATCAAACTAAATGAAATAACATTTGTGAAAAATCCATCACAAGGGACTTCCCTGGCAGTCCAGTGGTTAAGATCCTGTGCTTCCATTGCAGGGGACATAGGTTCAATCCTTGGTCGGGGAACTAAGATCCCCCATGTCGAATGGTGTGACCAAAAAATAAAATAAAGTTATATTTTGAAAAAAATCCATAACAGTGTCTGACAGCAGAGTTGAATTTGAATATATCTGCATATCTCCTTTCTTTCTAAAACTTAACTAATTTTCAGGAAAAAAAATTATTCTAAAGCAAAAATCAAGCGTACTGTGTTTAACTAAAGATACTTAGTGTAAATTTACCTTTTCTTCAAGGGTAAGGACACATGCTATTATTATGCCAAATGAAGGAGGAACATAGGAACACTTGCCATCATGCTAAGCACAAAGTTTTCCTTTCCTGTCCTCTTTTCTGTATGCATGTACATTCAGTCATGTCCAATTATTTGTGACTCCATGGACTATAGCCTGCCAGACTCCTCTGTCCCTGGAATTTTTTCAGGCAAGAATGCTGGAGTGGGTTGCCATTTCCTACCCCAGGGGATCTTTCAGACTCACAGATCAAACCCCGTGTCTCTTGTGTCTCCTGCATTAGGAGGCAGATTCTTTAGTACTGGTACCACTTGGGAAGTCCTGTGCTATTTTGTGCTCTGAATTTCTGACTCTCAGGTCAACTTTCATGCTTCAACTCTGATATCAGTTGTCTTCCTCTAGTTGCTACCACTGCTTTACAGCCTTACACTTCTAATCTCTGCTTCTTATCTATAGTGGGCTGAACAAGTAAATTTTATTTCTTTTGTTTTCTCTAAACTCTAAGATCCAGCTAACATCTAATGACAGTGATTGCTTAGCACAATGTTTTATATGTGAAAATCATTTTATAGAAGACGATGAACCAATAAAGTAACACAAATTACAGCTCTCAATCTTTATTTATTCTCTATTCCTAGAGTTTCAGTCAGGCTCTGGAAAATGGTAGGTGATAAATGGAACATTACCTGCCATGTAAGTAAACAAAGGATATCACAGTTATTTGCAGTTGCAGCCAACATCAGATGATAAGCTGGAGAGTCCTAAGGGAACTCAAGAAGGAAAGAGTACTTGCCCTTTAACAGCCATCAGACTGCAGCCACTCCCCATGGTGAACCCTGAGAAATCTCAGGATGTGAAAACGCAGTGTATAGGCCTCAGATAGCTGAGGTTCATATCGAAAGAATGATTTCAGTGAGTCCAGACCGTTGCATCTTCCCATGTATAGAAAAGTGCTAAATTTCTTGAGATGTCTCTCTCTTTTTTTTTTTTTTTTACTAACAGCAATCTTTTGTTCCTACTAGCTGCCCTTTGTTGCAATATTCTAGTTTCCTCCTTATCTCTTCAGACAAGTTCACTCAGGATTACTTGAGATACTGCCTCCTGGACTTGAACTTCTAAAACCCCTCAACATTTAGGTTATGCTTTTTTTTATTTTATTTTTTTTCAGTTGACATAGGCATTCAGTAAATGTCTCTTGTGTGAGTGTGTGTGCTAAGTCTCTTCAGTTGTGTCCAACTCTTTGTGACCCTATGGACTATAGCCCTCCCGGCTTCTGTGTTCATGGGATTCTGTAGGCAAGAATGCTGGAGTGGGTTACCATGCTCTCCTCCAGGAGATCTTCCCAAGCCAGGGATCAAACCCACATCTCTTATCTCTCCTGCAGTGCCAGGCAGGTTCTTCACCACTAGCACCACCTGGGAAGCCCAAATGTCTCTTGTAGTGAAGACTTAATACATGAACCTAAATGCTTTTCTGTGAGTTAATCCTAATAAGACATTGTAGTTTTGAGTTTTGTTTTAATATCTTTGGTATTTTTATTTCATAAACTGTCAAAGGTGTTACATGAATCACATGTAGTACCTTTTTAACTCCCCTGAAATTTATTCTGTACTATTTTTTTAAAGGAAAGGGTGGGGGGGAGCTATAAATCTACAATGAGATCATGAGAGGGGCTATCAGCTAATGGATTTCAACTAATTTATGGTTGAATGTAAAGCATGGGGGGATCATAAGAGACCATTGGGGAAAAAACATTATTTTTTAATTATATTGGCAAGATCAGCTCATTATAAGAACAAAAATATATTTAAGTCCATTCACCTGACATCCCCAAATACACTTCAGATGGAATAAACATCTCCATGTGAAAAAGAAAATTCCATAGCTAATGGGAGAAAATATAAGAGGAGATCTCTGTGGAGTCAGAGTGGGAGAGGAATCTTTTGGCTTAATCTAGTCCAAAAACTTTTCTCATTTTACAACTTAAATGATGTTTATTTCTCCTTAATCAGGAGAAAAGCCAGAACTGAGGGTTGACTCCCAGTTCTGTTCTCCATCCAAGTAATCATTCCTCGTGTATGTATCAGTCTCAAATGAAACATATGTTATCTTTGAATCCTTCTGATCCTTAGAGATCTAGTTAAACATGGCCTGAAACATAATTTCACAATACATGATTGTCCAGAGATCTCCTTACAGTTTCTGGAAGCTATAGAAGATTAAAGTCTTTAGGGTTTCCTCTAACTAAGTATATTCCTGTCTGTGTGGACTTGTCCTGTGTCAGAACAGTACCGAGCCCCTTCATTGGTTTATATACACATCCACAGACACACAGCACATATACACACTCACACCTACTCACAATAAACATTTCTGAGTTTGGCAACTTCGCTCAACATCTGGGAAGTAATGGGTGGGGTGACTTTAAATTCCACACAACTTTCCATCACAGCTTCACTCCCTTCTTTGTCTCTCTATTAGATTGACAGGCACATTATTATCATTATTATTTAAAATCTCACTTAAAACATTTGAATCAACTTAAATACATTTGCTTTTCTAAAAGTAATTCTGATGATGACAGCTACTAAGATATTCCTGCCTCATGACAAATATGTATCTACCATAACTAACATTATACAGTGTGCAAAATATAATTAGCAACTCTGGAAATGACTCAGTCATTGTACTGAGAACTGAAAATATATTCCAAAGTTCCATGAAAGTCTTGCCCTGACTATATCAGGAGGGACAAGTAAATTTCCCTGCCCTACCTGAGGGAGGACCTGATGATGGGAACATGACATCTACTCAAGAAAGACAAAGATGATCTTCTCCCCCTCCTCTCTCTTCCTCTGATCATGGGAATGTGGCCCACAGAGTAGTCACAGCAGCGCAATGCTTACCTGTCTGCTTGTGAGCATTACAAGTGTCTATTCTAACATCACTTTCTCCATCACTTTGCCTCTCACTGAATTTGATTCTGCACCAAGCCATGAAGGACTGTGATGCCAGATCTCTTTACAGGCCTAGAAATGGCACCTAACAGTCTCAGTACCAGACCTTTACCATCAGAACTGTCTACTGGATTGTAGTAATTAAGTCACTGGGACTGCGTGGTGAACCTGAAGGTACTGATTTCAGCACAATTTAAGAGTTCATTTTCCTCCCCATCTACAGAAAAGCACCCAGGAGACTTCCCTGGTGGTCCTGTGGTTAGAATCTGCCTTGCAGTGCATGGGATGCAGTTCAATACCTGGAGGAGGAACTAAGATCTCACATGGCTCAGAGCAACTAAGCCCATGCTTCAACTAGAGAGAGTCCGCAATGAAAGATGCTGCATGACCCAACAAAGACCCATTCACTGCAACTAAGACCTGATGCAACCAAATTAATTAACTAAAAAATAGTTTTTAAAGATAAAAATACCAAAAACAGCAAAAAAGGGAAGAAATGAAAAAGTAAGGCATTAAGAACAACAACAACCAAACAATAATATAGTAAACAGACGCTGACCTGAATGGCAAAAAAAGAAACTACATCGATCTCTTCAGTACATTCGTGATAAGAGTCTGTCACCGTGCTGACTCCTAAAGGTGAAGAGGGAGACGTGCAAGTGGAAGGTGGAGGGGACCTGGAGATAACTTCAGGGAAGTACAGGAAATGTGGGCTACCATTATTTATGTCCTCTACCATCATCCAAACTGCATTCCACGAAGGTACAGACAACAAAAGACCATGTCAAAAAGACAAAAAATCAAGGAAAAACACTGAGAAAATCTAGTTTCCAGAAATGAGATCTAACATCTCATTTTAGAGACTCTTAAGTGCACATATTTATATTGAGATGTTCAATTTCATCAGCTGATAAACCTCAACTGTTTCTAATTTACTTCATTTTAAAAATTAACTTTTCTCCTTGAAATATTGTTTTTTTAGAAATCAATGAGGATTTTGAATAAAAAGTAAACCATCCCAAGCCAAAGTTAGAAAGACATGCTTCTAACTTTCAGTGCAAACTATAGGAATGATATGTTTGAACTGTGAGATTTCAGGGAGTTGATAATTAAATGAAATACTGTCTCCATATTGTTTCCAGAGCTTCCTTTGAAAGAAATTAAGAACATTTCCTAAAATATACCATGATTTAGCTATTATAATATCATTTTAAATTTATAAACCAAAAGAATAACTGGAAAACATCGTTTTTAAAAAGATTTCTACCCTCAGAATATCAACTATAAAGGATTTCTATATGATCAGCTGTAAGCTTCTCAGGTGGCCCAATGGTAAAGAATCCACCTGCTAATCCAGAAGACACAAGAGATGAGGGAGCCCATCAATCTTGGACATCAGTGGACTTCTACAGCCTTTGTAGAAAGAACCTGCAGTTTTCACCACTGCTCTACCCAACTGATCGCTGCCACTCTGACTGCCTGTGCACCTGACCCAACACCAACATGGTTCTCCTCAACTAGAACTTCCTCAAGGACAAAAAGGAGAATAAAAGGACCGTTGCAGACTCCACCACCTAGAACCCCAAGAGCCCAAGCTGTCGCCGTTACCACAGATATTTGCAGCTTGACTTGATCACTGAGGGCCCCGTAGTCTTAGCCAAAGTTTACTTCAGATGACAAGAAAGCATGATACTATGCTCACGTACCCTCCCCACAACTGGAGGTTCTGCAGCCTACCCAGCTGGTGCCTTTACAGCCACATGCAGGGTTAAAGTTTCCCCAAAGCTATCCAAAAGGCTGGAAGAGATAAGTGCTCTCTCAAATGTGTAAACATCAAAGCAAAGTCACTAAAAACATGAAAAACACAAGAACATGACACCACCAAAGAAACACAGTGACTTTTTTGGTAAACAACTTCAAAGAAATAAAGATCTATAAGTTACATGAAAAAGAATTCAAAATAATGACTTAATGAAGCTCAGGGAAATTCAAGAGAGCACAGACAGATAACTCAATGGACTCGAGTAAACAATAAATGAGCAAAACAGGAAGTTCATTAAAGAGGTAGAAATAATAATAACAAAGGAACCAAGCATAAATTCTTGAGCAGACGAATACAATGAATGAGATGAAAAATATCATGGAAGCTTCAACAACACACTTGATTAAGCAGAAGGAAAAAAATCTAAAAACTTGAAGAGAGAGTGCTTCACATTATGAATAGGAAGAAAAAGAAATGAAAGTAAAAGAGTGAAAAAAGCCTATGCCATTGATGGAGTGCAACTTAACAATCTAATAAACAAATTATAGGCATTCCAGAGGGAGAAGGGTGAAGCAGGAAGTTTATTTAAAGACATAATGGCTGAAAACTTCCCAAATCTGGGAGGAGGGATGAACCTCCAAGTACATGAAGAATCAGTTCAGTTCAGTTCAGTCGCTCAGTCGTGTCCGACTCTTTGCAACCCCATGAATCACAGCACTCCAGGCCTCCCTGTCCATCACCAACTCCCGGAGTTCACTCAAACTCACGTCTATAGAGTTGGTAATGCCATCCAGCCATCTCATCCTCTGTAGTCCCCTTCTCCTCCTGCCCCCAAACCCTCCCAGCATCAGAGTCTTTTCCAATGAGTCAACTCTTCCCACGAGGTGGCCAAAGTACTGGAGTTTCAGCTTTAGCATCATTCCTTCCAAAGAAATCCCAGGGCTGATCTCCTTCAAAATGGACTGGTTGGACCTCCTTACAGTCCAAGGGACTCTCAAGAGTCTTCTCCAACACCACCGTTCAAAAGCATCAATTCTTCGGCACTCAGCCTTCTTCACAGTCCAACTCTCACATCTATACATGACCAATGGAAAAACCATAGCCTTGACTAGACGGTTCTTTGTTGATAAAGTAATATCTCTGCTTTTGAATATGCTATCTAGGTTGGTCATAACTTTCCTTCCAAGGAGTAAGTGTCTTTTAATCTCATGGCTGCAGTCACCATCTGCAGTGAATAAAGGTCCCCAAATATATCCAACCTGAAGTCTCACAGAGACAATTTTATGTGGAATCTTTAAAAAATAATGATATTTTATTATCCATCAAAAAATCTATCTATATTTTATTATCTATTAAAAAAATAATGATATCATGGAGAAAACAAGTGAAATGGTAGAATGGTGATTGTCAGGGGTAACGGTGGAGGGGATAAGGAAATACAGGTCAAAGGGTACAAAGTTATGAGTAAATTCCTTAGATGAGTAAGCTCTGTGGATACCTTGTACAGTATAGCAACTCTAGTGAATAATGTGGTATTCTGTACTTGAAATTTACAGAGTAAATCATGTGTTCTCAACACACACAAAAGAATTGAGATAAGTATATGAGCTGATGGATGTCTTCATTAACTTGATTGTGTAAATCAAGTTAACATTGTGTTACAATGTTTATGTACACCAAATCATAAGGTTATGCAATTTAAGCATATGCAGTATTGATTATTATGCAATAATGCTGTAAAACATAATAAATTTGTACATGAAACTAGTGAGTTATTGAATTTCAGTTTCCTTATTTATATTTAAACTCATACTTTATTTGTAGAAAAATATAATCAATCCACCTATTATTTTTAAATCACTTTTGTTTCTTTTAAGTTAATTAGAGATATAATGGTACCATTAGTATGGAACTTGGAGGATCAATGCTCTACTATAGCATTAATTTTAATAAAATGCTAGTGTCTGTGGTTCATGGCAGAAAGGTGTAGAAAAACAATCAGTTGAGATAGTTAAGTTTACTTTTATAACATTTTGAAATTTAAGAGGAATAAAAATTGAATCTATCAAAATTATATTATATATAATATATTCCTTCTAATTCTAATCTTTGAAATTTCTCACTCAATTTTACATCATCTTCAACAATAACAATTTCTTTCACTGTTGATTAAAGAAGATGAGCTTCCTTTCTTTTTTAATTAAAGTTTTATTTTAAGAGTTTCAATGTTTTAATGATAAATAGTAGACCAAAGTTTCCAAACATTCATTTGGGTTACTCAACAGAGAAAATCCATAGTTAAGTTTTCTATATATGAAAGAGGTTTTGCATTATACTAGAGAAATATATATTTTGAAGTATTTTAAATAAGTTACAGGGACATGAAAATTAAGTGGGTTTTCATGACATCACAAGATTTACAGCAGATTTGAGAGATTTTGATTTCATACTGTTATTTTACTTTTTGTTTTCTTAAGACAAGAAGCTGGCCACAAAACATTCAAAAGGGCTAGAAGCCTATAATCAAGAAATTGCTTTAATGAACATTTCAAATTTAGCTAATTCACAAATAAGTTTTTCTTTTGTAAAATTACCTTGAAGTCCTGGGAGTAGGGGCCAGGCTTGGGCAAGGACTAGAAGGAAAGTAATGGAAAGAGAATTCAGACCAGGTAAAATCTCTAACTTTTTAAAAATAGAAATTGAAGGTAATCAGTTTCTGTGTGTGTGTGTGTGTGTGTGTGTGTGTGTGTGTGTTCTGCACCCAAAGGTCAATGTGTATAGTGTGAGATGGGTAAGGATGGGGTCCCCATAATCCCAGGCAATTCTCTAGACTCCCCTTAAGTGTCCTACAATTCAACTCAATTCTGACACTATTTACCCAAAGATATCATGACATTTCACAGATTGAGAGCTCAGACCCCATGAGAGTGCTCTCTTCTCTCCCTGCCTCCTGCACTTCAGTCACTAGTCACCAACTGCAAGACCAGAATTATTGCAGACGCTTCTGACCAACGGGCTATAAACCAGAGCAGCCCATAACCTTATTCATGGATTAGATTCTTTTGTTATAGCAGCTCACAGAACTCAGAAACATTTTATTGAGTAGATTACCAGTTGATTATGAAAAGATATAATTCAGGAACAGCCTGGTGGAAGAAATGCACAAGGCAAGGCATAGGGAAAGAGCCAGGCGGTTCTATGCCTCTTGGAGCATCACACTTTCACCACCTTTACATGTTCACCAATCCAGAAGCTCTCAAAATCCTGTCCCTCAGGGGTTTTTTGGAGATTTATTACATAGAAATGATTGATTAAATCATTGGTTGCTGGAGATTTTCCCATTTTCCCTCCCCAAAAGGTGGGCTAGGTAAAGAGGTGGGGTGAGACTGAAAGTTTCAACCCCTCTAGTCTGGCAAACAACCCCCCTACCCCTAAGTCATTTCATTAACATAACTAGAGACACCTTTCTGGCTCTCAACACTTAGGAAATTCCAGGAGATTTTGGAGCTCTGTGCCAACAGTAGGGTCAAAGAGCAAATAAATACTTTTTATTATAAATAGCAATATCACAGTGCTATTTTTATACTTCAGTCTGTGACTAAGATATATTAAAGGAAACCTGTTAAAATCAAGTATGTTTTCTAATTTTCCTCTCACTGGCTAAAGGATAATTCTGTTTTCTCACCTAATACCATGCTATTCAAGCTAAGATTCAGATGTGTAAATAGACTGAGAAATTACCAAAGCCAGAAAAGCAGTATACTTTGCCTCCTTCCATTTGTTAAATTAAGTTTGCAGAAGATGTATTATTAGGAAAAATTTTACATATAGGAGAAATGGAATATTTCCTGCCATATCAGTAAACAAGGATGTCACAGTCATCAGAGATTGCAGCTCTCCAATATGAGCTGGTCAGCCTTAAGGGCACTCAAGAAGGAGAAGAATACCTGTGATCTAGCAGCCATCAGACTGAAGCTCCTCCCTAGGGTGAGCCTCAGGGGAGTTCAGGATGTAAAACCACAGGATGTGTGTGTCCATTCTAAGTCACTTCAGTCATGACCAACTCTGCAAACCCACGGACTACAGCCCACCAGGCTCTTCTGTCCATGGGATTCTCTAGGCAAGAATAGTGGAGTGGGCTACCATGCCCTCCTCAGGGGATTTTTCCAACCCAGGTACTAAACTTGCTTCTCCTCCATTAGCAGGCGGGTTCTTTGCCACTAGTACCACCTGGGAAGCCCAAAACAGGATGCTGGCCCCAGCAGCTGAGATGCATATAAAAGGAATGATTTCAGTGAGCCCAGACTCTTGTATCTTCCCAAACATAGGAAAGTGTTAAATTCCTTAACTTGGGGTATGGGTATCTGATTTTCTTTCATTAACAATAATTTTTTGATGTTCAGACAATCTGGTTTTTGTTCTAAAACTTTTATATAACCTTGCTCCTCCCCTCACCTTCTCAGAACAGTTCTCTCAGGGTTATTTGAGATGTTGTCTCCTGGGCTTTGAAAAATTAAAAATTCAGCCATTAGGTTGTAAATATTTTTAAGTCCAAATATACAAATATATATATATATATAATTGACAGTATGTTATATATTGTATATAATTATATATATATATATGCATATAATATATATGTTTTCTTTGTTGTTGTTCTTGTTAGTCACTAAGTCGTATCTGACTCTTTGTGACCCCGTGGACTGTAGCCCACCAGGCTTCTCTGCCCATGGGATTTCCCAGGCAAGAATACTAAAGTAGGTTTCCATTTCCTTCTCCAGGGGATCTTCCCGAGTCAGGGATCAAACCTGTGTCTCCTGCATCTCCTGCTTGGCAGGTGGATTCTTTACCACTGAGCCACCTGGGAAGACTCTGTGTGTGTGTGTGTGTGTGTGTGTGTGTGTGTGTAGATATATATATGTATATGTATCCAGATGGACACCAGAACTAAATTATGGGTTTCTAAAGAGACTGCTTAGCAGAAGAAAAATGGGAAATTCTGAGAATAAAGGAAATAAACTTTCCTGAAAAATAGTTACTGCTCCCAGTGACCACTCTGTATGCTTTTTTCCATAGCTTCAACTCAGTTTCTTTTTCTCTGTGAGATTCTTGGGAAGGGTCTGATTTTCTGATCACTGATTTCTATTTTAATGGGCGGGGAGATAGTAGAAGGCCAAGCACAAAGACAAGGAAGTATGTTCAATGGTGAAGCCAAATGAAGAATACTGGAGGCCCTAGTTCTGTCCCCCTCTGAGATGTTTGGAAGAGATTGGCTCTGATCTAATACCTTTTGGCACTGCTCTGTCCACAGACATGCAAACCTGAAACCCAGCCAATCATAACAGTCCCTGCCCACTCGAGTAATCACAGGCATTTCAGAGTTTAGTCTTACACTTTGGCCATGAGTTTATAATGAAAATATGCTACTCAGTGTTTGCAGAATGAGGAAAGCTAACTGGCCAGGTGGATTTTTCCAAGCTGTCAATTATTTCTAGAATTTAGAAGTATTTTCTTTTTTTCTCTCTCTCTCTTTTTAACATTGACACTTTGCTTGCATATACTTCAGTTTGCACTCCCTCTTTTTTATCATCTGATGTTTCTACAAGTAAAAATTTACTTTTATGAAAACCTTGTAGTTGTCTGTCAAAATTAAAAATCCAGTTAAGTGCAATTTTCTCTTGAAGAATCTCATGAATGCTGCTTTCTTAGGACAGCCTTATATCGCAGAGGGTCTACTTTCAGGCATCACCAATCAGAATCAATGACAGACCTATCATAACAACTTCCAGCAGTTTACTGCTTTCTTCCTGTATCATTTCTATATCATTTATTCAGCTCATGTATACAGAAATTGTAGAAAGCAAGAAAGTGAAGTCAAACAGTCGTGTCTAACTCTTTGTGACCCCATGGACTGTAGCCTGCCAGTCTCCTCTGTCAATGTGATTTTCCAGGCAAGAATACTGGAGTCAGTTTCCATTCTCTTCTCCAGGGGATCTCCCCAACCCAGGGATCGAACCCAGGTTTCCAGCACTGAGGCAGACTCCTTGCCATCTGAGCCACCAGGGAAGTCCAAGTAGAAAGTAAGGGGCAGATCAACCATGATGGTGTCCTGGGTCTCAAAGATTGTGTCCTGGATCCTTCCTGGGCCTTCTAGGAAGGCAAATTAGGGGGAATATATACGTCAGTTCAGTTCATTCGCTCAATCGTGTCCAACTGTTTGCGACCCCATGAACTGCAGCACGCCAGGCCTCCCTGTCTGTCACAAACTCCCAGAGCCTACCCAAACTCATGTCCATTGAGTCAGTGATACCATCCAACCATCTCATCCTCTGTCGTCCCCTTCTCATGACCTCAATCTTTCCCAGCATCAACGTCTTTTCAAATGAGTCAGCTCTTCACATTGGGTGGCCAAAGTATTGGAGTTTCCACTTCAACAACAGTCCTTCCAATAAACACCCAGGACTGATCTCCTTTAAGATAGACTTGTTGGATCTCCTTGCAGTCCAAGTGACTCTCAAGAGTCTTCTCCAACACCACAGTTCAAAAGCATCAGTTCTTTGGCGCTCAGCTTTCTTTATAATCCAACTCTCACACCCATATACGACTACTGGAAAAAGCATAGCCTTGACTAGACGGACCTTTGCTGGCAAAGTAATGTCCTTGCTTTTTAATATGTTGTCTAGGTTGGTCATAACTTTCTTTTCAAGGAGTAAGCATCTTTTAATTTTATGGCTGCAATCACCATCCGCAGTGATTTTGGAGCCCAGAGAAACAAAGTCAGCCACTATTTCCAGTGTTTCCCCATCTATTTGCCATGAAGTGATGGGACCAAATACCATGATCTTAGTTTTCTGAATGTTGAGCTTTAAGACAACTTTTTCAATACACATACATAATATGCAATACATTTCTGTAGATATGGTGGGATGAATGCTATTTTTTCCTGATTATGCCCATATGAATGGAGTTACCTTTTCACACACTTATATTCTATTCTCCCTAATCTAGCGCTTTCTCGATCCACACCCAGGCAGGTTTACCCATTTCTTGCTGACACATATTAACTTGGTCTGCAGTTATAAGCTGAACAGTCCCTTTCTTCCCTTAGCAGAAACATGATTTTCATAGTCATGCCAAGTTAGGACTTCCCAGGTAGGGCTAGTGGTAAAGAACCTGCCTGCTAATGTAGGAGACGTAAGAGATGAGGGCTCGATCCCAGGGTCAGGAAGATCTCCTAGAGTAGGAAATGCAATCCACTCCAGTATTCATGCCTGGAAAATTCCACGGACAGGAGGAGCCTGGTGGGCTACAGTCCCCGGGGTTGCAAGAGTCGGACCTGACTGAGCATATACATACATAAATAAAACAGGTTAAACCTTAATCTGTATGATTGCTTTAGAAGCAATGAGAAGGAGTCAATAATGTCATCTTGAGACGCATCTATCTAGGGAGAATCCCTTGCATAGATTTAGTCAATGGAGGGCTATCAAGATGGGAGGAGGGGTTACACACCTTGCTGGCTCATAGGGTTCAAGTGCATTCTCCCAAATGTGTTCACCCAGGCTCAGTATTCTAGTACTCTGCTATCAGCGCCCAGAATTCAATATAGAAGCATTTTCCAGGGAATATGAAGTTAGCCTCCTAAATAACTGTAATAACTCCTAATAACTCTCCTAAAGAGTTAACTCTAACTCTTAACTATTATCAGCTAAAAATTGGCACTTGCCAAGGGCATTGCCAATGACTGAACATCAAGGGCATCTGCCATCTGTCTCTGTGGAGACTGAACCCTCTGCTACTGTAGCTGTTGACCATCAGAACCTGCTGGGGGGGTTCAGGGTGGAGCGAGGCCCTCTGTGAAGGGAATCTTGTGGGACAGGTCTTTAGAGAGTTGGATGTTTTTAAGAACAGTCTTCACGATCTCAATCCTTGCATCTTCTCATATCTAGCAAAGCACTGAATCCCTCCATGGTGACATCAGATCCTCCATCTTCTCCAAAACCTTACATACTGACTTTCCCCCACTGTCTCTTTGGAGCAAACTCTCAGAGCTATCTAAGTTGCTGCCTCCCAGGCTGCAGTCTTCACTTTGCCCCAAATGAAACTTAATTTGGACTCTCAAGATGTGCATCTTTTTTTAGGTGACACTATGAAATCACAAGCCTGGTTTTCCATGCACTCTGCTCTTCAGCTAAAGATGTAAGTCTTTTTAAATGCTACAAAGGATAGGTTCTGGCTTTCATTCTGTGACTTCTTTTGATAACCTATTTTCTTCCTTCAGAGCATACATGGCCAGTAAAACAGTTCACCAATTTACTAATCCTTATAATTAATATTTATCTCATGAGTTTCCTGTGAAGAGCTACAAAACCAATCATTAGCTCTTCAGTTGGACTTCAATCCACCACAGGTGGTGAAAAATGGGATTCCATTAAGTTCAACTGACTTCTTTGGATTTTGGAAATAATGCATACTGCACTTGAGAATATCATTTTACCCGTTTATTTGAAGGACTCAGAGGGATCACAGTCCTGAGTGTGCCACAGAGAAAGATGATTCTGCAGTAGTTTCAGGCTGTGGTACAAGTAACCCTTCTACTTAACTCAAATGATTTAGCCAGTTTCATGAGGCAAGGGAGTTTTTTGATAGTTAGGACAAGATGTCTCATCTCTGGCAAGCCACAGAGAAAACGACCTTGC
The DNA here is from genome assembly GCF_032405125.1 of Capricornis sumatraensis. Classification (NCBI taxonomy): domain Eukaryota; kingdom Metazoa; phylum Chordata; class Mammalia; order Artiodactyla; family Bovidae; genus Capricornis; species Capricornis sumatraensis. Next base: position 115,601,466 of record NC_091069.1, read on the forward strand.
TTTAGGGATTAGAGCAAGACTATACCATCTTTAGCAAAGAACAAGTCACCATTTGAAAAACAGCTTCTTATGTCCTATCAGACCCAACTAGATACTGAGCAGCAGAACAGGTGATATCAAGTGGCAGTGTGATAGAAGACATCCATCAACAGCTGGTCATTGTCTGAGTCACCAAATCATGTTAGACTGAGCATGTTAGTATCTATCAAGTGATAGAAATAATCAGTTTGGTATTGAGCCCAACCAATTCTGAAGGGCTTGGACAAATTATTCAAAATAGATGACCAAGATCTCAAATCACCTATGTCTTGTCCTTTTGGTCAAATCTATGACTTTGTGAAGAATTCCCTACAACTAGATGGTAAAGTAGAAAATCTGGTTCTCGTTTATGGATGGATCAGTTTAACATGTTGTGAGTCAAAATGGACTGTTGTTATAGTAAATAGAACTTTATTTAGAAACGGCCATAAAAGACACGGATTAGAGGGGAAAATGTCAATGATCAGAAGTTTGAGTAGTTTTCATGGTCATAAAGTTTGTGTTGAAAGAGAAGTGGCCAAAGTTAATGGAATCCTGAACAGTGCCTAATGGCTTGGCAGCAAAATCGGGAAGGTACTCAATAAACCTGTACACAGGATGAGTCATCCAATAGAAGTAAGAAAACCTTTGTCATCTGCCACTGCAAAATTTGCACAATGGGCCCATCTGTAAGGAGCTGTGATAAAAGGGGTATACACGGGCCCAGGAATAGAATCCTTTTCACCAAACTTGATCAAGCTTCACTGCTGCTAAATGTTCAGCCTGTTAAGAGAAGACTGAAACAAACCTCTGAGACCAAGCATCTCTCTTTTATAAGCACCGACATGAGACACAAAAGATTTGTGTACTTCAACACTGAACTTAGGAAAGCTATTTTCCCTTACAGGGATTGGTATATTTTCTACACATGGACTTGCCCATCAGTGCCTGCACAAAACAGCAAACATGAATTCTGAGTAACAGCAAATATTGCCTTGAACTAAGGGATCAAATTTACAGGAAAGACCTGTGACCCTGAGCACACAGCCACAAGACTGAAAAATTGTAGCTTATACTTCATCACCATCTAGTTGTTTACCTGATAGAGCAGTGAAATGGATTTGAAAGGCACAGCTAAATTTTGATTACATATGGCAGTCTATAGGGTTGGGACATTTTTATTCAAGACAAAGTGTGTACTTTGAGTCCACGGCCATGGCACAGTGCAATAACCCAGATAGAGCACATAGGCTTGGAAATCAAGAGGTGGGTGAAAAGAATTGTGGCTCCTCACACCATCATTCTCAGGGACCCACTGAAAAAAAAATCACTTTTATTTTCTCGGTGGCCTTAGATTCTGCTGAACTAGAAGTACAGATCCCAGGTGGGATGGGAGAAACTTTTGGGACTCTTTTACCAAGAGAAATAGTATTCAGCTTAAAGTAATAAGGTTTAAACTTCCAAATTACTAATTCTACTTAAGCATTTTGGGCTCTTCATGAGGGGAGGAGTTATTGTACTGGCAGTTATCATCAACACAATTATTGTGAGAAACTTAGACTGCTGTTTAAAAAAGAAAAACCATAAAGGTATAAATAGCAGGGGATTCATCAGGGCATGTGTAGATACACTTTAATGCACTGACAACACCACTCGGGCAAGGTGGAAAGCCCAGTACTATAAGAAATCAGTAACCAGGAATTCACTCAAGGATGAAGATCTCCCCATGGAAAGATTTCACCACATTACTGTCTCTGAAGCCTGTGTTCAATGAACCTAAAGCATGTGTCTTAGTCAGCTCAAGACTCTATAACAAAATACCAACTCCTGGGTGCCTTAAACAACAGACATTCATTTCTCATAACTATGGAAACTGGGGAGTCTAAGATCAAGGTGTCAGAAGACTTGGTTTTTGGTGACAGTCCCCTTCCTGTCTTCCAGATGGCCGTCTTTTCACTTTTCACTCACGTGGCAGAGAGTAACGTCCTTGTTACTTCCTTTTCTTATAAGGGCATTAATCCCGTGATGGGGCTCTACTCTCATGACTTCATCTAAACCTAATTACCTGTCAAAGGCCACACCTCCTAATATCACCAACTTGGGGGTTAGAACTTTAATATATGAACTGAGGGTGATGGGGATGACACAAACATTCATTGCATAATAGTGTGACAGCCATTCATTTGTAGCTTTTACCCACATGTTCAGCTGGCTCATGGGGCAGGTATTTTCTTTCTCTGTTGGGTCATTGAAAAGTCCCTCCCTATAATTCAGAGAAAAGATGTAAAAAAAGGAAAGACAAAAGTACAACATAGGTACATAGCATGGAAATCATGCCCTCTGTGCTTGTCTGATCTTACCTAGATTCCCTGGTCAATGCTATAGGCAAGCAAATTGGACAAACAGAAGTGCTGTCAGAGGATAACAAAATCTAGAATGGATAGCAAGAAGAGAAAAATCATGATGTTGTGGTCAACTGCAGCAGTGGGAAGTATAGTTTATTATATTCAATCTTTCTTTGGCAAGGTTTTCATTGTGACTGGCCACTACTAAAAAACTCTCACAATCCTGTACTCAAGGAAGGCTATCAAAATTTAGGTGTGGCCCAACTTGGTCATTTATTTGGTGGTTCTGGTGGAAGAATGTCTTCTGAGCTTCTGATCTTATCTAGGTTTTTGTGGCAGCATCTAGTTCCTTGCTTCCCCAGTGGCTCAGATGGTAAAGATTTTGCCTGCAATGCAGGAGACACAGGTTTTATCCCTGGGTTGGAAAGATTCCCTGGAGAAGGGAAAGGCAACCCATTCCAGTATTATTGCCTAGAGCTTGGCAGGCTACAGTCCATGGGGTTGCAAAGAGTCAGACACAACTGAGTAACTAACACTTTTCTAGTTCCTTGCAAGTGTAGGACTGACATCCCCATTTTCTTGATAGACAATTTAGGCATGCTCCACCTTGCTTTCATTATTTTCCCCAAATGTATTCCAGACTCTCCCCATTTGACTCCAAAGCCCCCCTCACATTTTTAGTTATTTGTTATAGCAGCAACCACTGCCAACTACCAAAATTGTCTATACAAGTCAGAATATAAGCAAAGATGTAGAACCTGTAGAGGATATATGTGTGCATGCAAGAAATAGGTGATGATAGATAGATAAACAGATAGATAGATGGTGTGGGAACTGACTAGCAAAATCTGTAATCCATAGACTAGGTGGTTAGGAAGCTTTGTAACCATGGTACAGGCTGAAATTTTCATCCATGAGAAGGAAGATAGTAAGTAGAGTGGAACTCCATGGGAAGAGGTCTAAGTTGTTTCCTACAAGAATTTCTTCTGTGTGTCTTGGAGAAATTTCAGCCATCTTTTTTAAGGTTTTACAGCTGATTGACTCAGCCCCATTCAGATTATCCAGGATAATTTTGTTTACTTATAGACCCTTTATCAGAAGCTTTAATTGCATGGTCAAATTACCTTCACTGCAATGCCTAGATTCGTGTTTGATGGAAAAACTGGGAACCGGAGCCCAGTCAAGTTGACTCATCACAAAAGCCATCACAATATTAGTTCTTCCTGTGTAAGCTCTTAGTACTCACCCTTCCCACATGGGCAGTAAGTAAGAGACAGTGATTCTTGTACAAAGTTTTAGCTGGTGACCAATCTCTTGTTCTTCCTTCTCTATGTAAACGAACGTTGAAGAAAACTCATCATCGGCAATAAATTGCCTCAGGAATTGTATGTAACTGGTTAAAGTTGCTAGGACATCTTAGACCTCTCCAGATGAACTAGCAGCATTTGAGTCTTACTTGCCAAACTAACACATATCAGCAAAAATAGCATAAATAAAGCATATAGGCAGAGCTGTAGTTGAGAACTGTTCAGGTCACAGTTAGGTTAAATCAGGGGTGAGGCCAAGGGAAGGGACAGAAAGAGTGTAAGTGGATCTTTTAAAAACAGATTCCTATGCCTGAAATCACCCAAAACAAGCTGCTGACAACAGTGACTTATGGTAACTTTCAAGCATATTATTTTAGAAGGAAAAAAAAAAAATAGAGAGGGACAGAGAGAGAAGGGTCTAGGGAGAAAAAAGGAAGAAAGAAAAAAGAGAATTAAGAAAAAAGAGAAAAGAACACAGCCTGTAATTCAAACACACAGAAATTCTGGACAAGCATATGTTACTGAAAAAATGTTTATGTATTTCTTTCACCAAAAGCTCACATGCTTTCCAGGTAGTCAGGGCAACTTCCTGCTTTATCATAAAACCTAATACTTCTCTTTAATTTTCCCACATCCCGCAAGCAATGCATTAGGCCAAAGTTCTCATGAATTATTAAATCCCCAAGCACATTTAAACTAATCCCTTTTTATAATTTGAAAGGGTTTCAAAAGCCACTTGCCCATGAATTTACCAAACCAAAATAGGAGGCTTTATTATTCAAAATGCACTTTGTGCTAAGGACTCAGTTAAGTGCTGGAGACAAAAAATCAAATAAGACGTCTTCAAGAAACTTACGCTTTCGAAAAACACATACACAGATGATGACAACACAGTGCAATAGATGTTGTTACAGAGCCAAGGCTGGCCAGGGTTACGTTAGGAGAAACAACAAAGCTCATGGAATGTGAATGAGAGCAAGTAAACCACAAGCAAGAAACTGAGTCCTGTGATGTGTAACGGGAAGTTGTAAAATGCAGGGCTAAAGAAATAGAGACAAGGTCATATGAAATGTGAAAGAATTTGTGCTCATAGGCAATGGGGAAGCATTAAAAAGCTTAACTGTAAGAACTGTATTTTTCACTTTTCATGGAACCCCAGGGAATGTATTTGGGAGCGGAGAACAGAGGCCATTGCAGCTGTTCAAGTGAGAATAAATAATACCTGAATTTGTGCTGCAAAGAGATCAAACCTGACAATCCTAAAGGAAATCAGTCCCTACTGTTCATTGGAAGGACTGATGCTGAAGGTGAAGCTCCAATACTTTGGCCACCTGATGTGAAGAGCCGACTCACTGGAAAAGACCCTGATGCTGAGAAAGACTGAAGGCAGGAGGAGAAGGGGGGACAACAGAGAATGAGATGGTTGGATGGCATCACTGAAGTGAAGGACATGAGTTTGAGCAAGCTCTGGGAGTTGGTGATGGATAGGGAGGTCTGGCGTGCTGCAGTGGATGAGGTCGCAGAGTCGGACACAATCGAGCAACTGAACTGAACTGAACTGGAGTGTCAGATTCTTTTCGACACCATGGACTGTAGCCTGCCAGACTCCTCTGGAATTCTCCAGACAAGAATGCTGTGGTGGGGTGCCATTTCCATCTCCGGGGGATCTTTGCGACCCAGGGATTGAACCCGTTCTCCTGAATTACAGACAGATTCTGTACCATCAGGGCTAACGTATTTTGTATACATAAACACACACACATATTTCGAACTTAGATCCAAAGTGCAAAGAAAGGATAGAAAGAAATAAAATGAACATAAAAGATGCAGTTACTTTTCATGTGCTATTTCCTCACATTCATTTAATGGGGGAAATTGTTTTTTCTTAAAGGAGAAACTACTTGATTTGACACTTATTTTTTCTTTTTAAACTCAATGGAAACAAAATTTAAAAAAATAACCACAAAACAAACTTAGCAAATATTCCTGGATGCAGCTTAAGGGATCATAGACTATTGAGCTGTGTTTCCTCAACTGGAAAAGTACAAGGGGTAGGTTACCCTAAGGAAAAATGAATAACTTCCCTCTAGGGCATTCTGTCCCTGCCCAAGAGTCTATATTTAAATAAATATTCTCTGTTAAGTAAAGGTCAGAAGTCTGTGGTTGTGGCTGCAATGTTAGGAATCGCTGGCCCTAACAAGTGAATGTGTGAAAGAACGTCATGTGAAAAGAAACTAAAGACACAAAACATTTCTCAACACTTTTTCTCCTGTTCCTTTGGTTGAATCCAAATATTTTACCATCTTCTGCCAGCTTAGGATTCAAACATGCACTGTGAGCATCTTAAGAGCGAAATCTCAAGAGGCCAAGAAAAGCATGAGCTAATCCTGTAGGTTTCCCAGTCATTTGCAAAATAGCCTTTCACAGTAAGAAACATCCAGGAAGGTGAAAGACTGAGCTGGTGTTTTCAGCAACAGGCTCAGAATGAAGACATATGATCTTTTTTCTTAAGACTGATGTTTACTCATTGATGATTTTTTTTTTCTGGCCCAAAAAAGAAATTTAATTGTTTGTTTGTTTGTTTGTTTGTTTGTTTGTTTGTCTAATACGATCAAGTCACTGAGATTTTTGTAGGGCAGAGAAGTTATTGGGGGGGAGTTATGTAGGAGAACTCCAAAAGCCTGGTCCTTGGTTGGTCTCTTCATCCATTTCTCTAGCTACACCTTCACTCTACCTATAAGGTATGATTTGAACCTCTTCACACTGTTTCACTATTCAAGGCTTTGTACATTCTGTCTGCTTCAGTGAGGTATCCCTGATTTTCTCCAGTATGAATATTTAGTCCTTGTATTAATTTAGACCTGCTCAGTCCAATATGGTAGCCACTAGTGACATACTGCTTAAAAGCACTTGAATTTTGGCTGGTCCAAATTGAGATGAACTGCATAAGTGTAAGGAGAAGGCAATGGCACCCCACTCCAGTACTCTTGCCTGGAAAATACCATGGATGGAGGAGCCTGGTAGGCTGCAGTCCATGAGGTCGCTGAGTTGGACATGACTGAGCAACTTCACTTTCACTTTTCACTTTCATGCATTGGAGAAGGAAATGGCAACCCACTCCAGTGTTCTTGCCTGGAGAAGCCCAGGGACAGAGGAGCCTGGTAGGAGGCCATCTATGGGGTCACAGAGTCGGACACGACTGAAGCTACTTAGCAGCAGCAGCATAGTGTAAAACACATGCCAGGTTTCAAAGATTTAATAGAGAAAAAGAAGTTAAAATATCTTATTAATCGTTTTTGGTATTGATTATATATATAGAAATGAAAATACTTTGCATGTGTTAGGTTACATGATATACCTCATTAAAATCAATTTCAGCTGTTCCTTCTTACCTTTTCACATGGCTAATAGAAAATTTAACTTACATATGTAGATCAACATTCTATTGAGTATTACTACTCTAGAGCTCGTCTATCTCGATCATTAAACTTCTACACAACTTCTACGCAAAATCTAATACTTTGATATATCTACTCAATAGATTGATTTTCTTTAACGGGAAGGGTCATGTTCTATTTATCGCTGGTCTTGTTGCCTATGACAACACCTAGAACTTACTAGATATATAATTTTTAAAATCTACAGGACAAGTGGAAATGGAAATGAAAGCATAAGAAAATATTTTACAAAAAATTGTATTGCTCAAATTATTTAAAATGTTATTACTGAGTAAAATGGTGTGGGATTACATTTTTCTTTCTGGTTCTTGGTGGGTGTCTGCTAGTTCATTATCCAAAAGTTGTGAAATTCTACCACTAAAACTAGGTCCTACTACTTTAAAAAGTTAGTGATATGCTTAATGTCAAGAAAAAATATAGATTTTTATTGGCAATCTGAGACATCTTAGCTAATAGATACCCTGTTAACCAAAAAATACTGCATGTTTTCTCACTTTTCTCTTTACCTCAATAAGAGAGTATTAAATAAAAGTAAAACAATTTCATCATTGCCATCACTGCGTTTGGTGTATCAATTTCTCTCCAGGTTAAATTTAGGTACTTACATAGCTGTTTAAATTCTTTCAAAACACTCAGCTATCACTGAGTAAACAATTATTCAAGATACTAAGTAGTATTCCAATAAACTGAAAGAACACTTGTGGTTTTTTTTAAAAAATGTTTATTCAAACAAAGTCTACATAAACCAACTGCTTGGATACTTTTAATTTTTTACTCATCAGCATCAAGTACTTCAGACATAAAAACTGCTTATTTTTAAGGGAGTAAAATTGACAAGGATTTTGGTGGTCCAGACATCTCAATGATCCTAAAACCTGGGATAAATCTAATACACAGTAATTGAATCTGGTTTAGAATGATGTTTATTTTGATGTGACTTCACTTGCAGTAACTTGCTCTCTGGAGAAATTTAGCTTAAAGGAAATGATGGCTTTTTGGAAGATGCTATTTCCATGGTTTGGTAAGGAACCAGATCATGATATACTTCCATATTTAAATATAATCACTTGAAAACTTTTGAACTGCTCCTTTCTGTTTTGCTTTCTACTCCATTCCTGTTTTGGGTTTGACGTCTTCATTCTCTTGTTATTTTTCCCCTTACTACTTGCTCCTTTTAAAAGGCCTTGTTAACACTCATTAATGAGTGTGGTCCAAAAGTCCACAGCAAACACACAGCAGAAGAAAGGGGATGAAAGAACTGACGTTTCACTCTCCTGGCAGGTGTCAGTGGGTCTCAGCAGCAGCTGGGGCCCCAGCCAGTTTTTGTAGGAATTGCTACAAGGCAACCACCCTTTAGTCTCTATACAAGCATAACCAGAAATGCAAGAACTGGCCCAACATTTAAAAGCTGGCTTTTCTTAGACTTGGTTTTCCACAGCATCAAGAAAAAAAGCATATTTGTCTTCTCTGTAAAGATAAATTGTTTCCCTCTGCACTGAATATTAAGCCTCCCTTCAAAAGGTGACCACCCTCAAACCATTATCCAAAAACATGTAGGTTCTCAGCTTTTGCAAAAAAAAACTGTAACCTGAGAGTCATTAACAAAGATATTGGTTTTTCTAGATGGCCATCAAATTGACTAGAAAGAAGCCTTTGAGTGTATTTTTTTATTTGATTTTGCTAATCTCATGAGAAAGTTTTGACTTTTAATCTCTTATGCATGAGAATGACACTATTTCCTTTAATGTTTGCTCACTCAGCATAATAGCCTTAGCATAATAGCCTTAATGTTACTCATATACCACAGATGTTTATTTAGCAAATTAATTTCTTTTTCAACACATATTTATTGAGCTTATGCTACAGTACATATCAGAACCATTGTAGGTGCTGGAAACACATTGATGAACAAAACAGGAAATAATCCTGCCTCTCATGGAGCGTAAGGGAAACAAACACTAAATATGCTAAATAAATATAATGTATAATATGGTAGATAATATTAAGTGCTAAATGAACAGGAGAAAAAGGGAAGTTTGACATCTCTAGATTACAATTTTAGGTAATATATCAGGGAAAATCCATACGAGAAGATACCACTTAAACATGTTCTAAAGGAACAAATATTACAAAACCTTTTGTCATAGTTACAAAAGGAATATGTGTTCCCTGAAGGGGGAAAAAGACAATTCAGAATCTGAGAAAAAATTTAACTAATCATCTGCAATTCTGTCATTCACAATTAATCTTTACTTAAAAGATTATGTAAATTGATCCTAGTAGTTCTTTAGGGGTGGCTGGGTTTAACATGTGTGTATGTGTGTGTGTGTGTGTGTGTATGTGTCTGTGTGTGTGATAGAGAGAGACCAAGTTATTTAAAGAACTGAAATACAACTCAGTTTCAACAATGTGAATACCATTTTTATGTAAATAGTCTGCCAAAACAATTTTTAAAACTTTTCATCTTATGTTGTCAAAATGATACTGAGAATATAATTGTGCAGATATTCTTTCAAATAATTTTTTGAATATAACTATCATGTAAATAATGATATATATAAATAATACATGAATCCAGACACATTAAAAATTGCTTAACTTTAGAACTGTCATCATTGATTATGCGATTTTTACTGCTATGGTCAGTGTTTCAGAGTGACTGTGGACCTGGATATTTGCCAGTTTGGATACTTTAGGTATGAGGAAAAAAAGCTCTGATTCAATGGGCTTAAACAATAATGAGTTTATAATACATGAATAAAGCATGCTATCAAGGGTTTTCAGAGTTGGCTAACTTAGGAGCTCAGTGTCATCTTTTCCCACTCTCTTACCATCATAATGATGATTTTGTCCACAGACTTGAACAGGTGCTGGCCACTGGGCAGTAGTCTATCAGCTTCAGATGCATACGCTGAAGATGCATACGTGCTTGTACCCTGTGATGCTGGGGCTTGGATCTGCAAAGCCCATTTCCCAGTGCTGGGTGGCTCCCTGTTAGGCTCTGACAGTAGGGAGCATAAGAGGGAGACTAAGCAGAGGCAGAGAAGTGGACGGCTCCTCTCGGTTTCCTGTCTTGTCAGGTAAGTGAAAGTGAAAGTCGCTCAGTCCCATCCGATTCTTTGTGACCCCCATGGACTATACAGTTCATGGAATTCTCTAGACCAGAATACTGGAGTGGGTAACTGTTCCCTTCTCCAGGGGAACTTCCCAACCCAGGGATCAAACAGAGGTCTCCCGCATTGCAGGTGGATTCTTTACCAGCTGAGCCACAAGGGAAGCCCATCCACACAGTAACTCTTCCCACAAGCAACAGCCCTTCCTCCTAGTACCCCCAGATGACTGCAGTTTGGATGTGCTCCTACAGTCCCTCAGCCAGTCTCCTTTCACCCGCTGAGGCGGAGAGCCTGTCAGCTGGCTTTCCCTCCTGGAGGCAGAATAGTATTTGTTGGACCTTTCCCTCTGTTCCCTCAACTATAAGAGTAGCAGATATTTCCCAACAGTTACCACACTCATAATACCTTCATGTTGTTTCATTAGATTTTTTTTTTTTTTTGTCTTTTCAGTTCCCAAATTCATGATTAATTATTCTTCTTACACTAAGTCATCTGTATTGAAATGATCATTGTGATTTCCGATTCCTTACTGGATCCTGCTACTGCTGTCACTTCAGTCATGTTGGACTCTGTGCGACCCAATAGACAGCAGCCCACCAGGCTCCCCTGTCCCTGGGATTCTCCAGGCAACAACACTGAAGTGGGTTGCCATTTCCTTCTCCAATGGATGAAAGTGAAGACGCTCAGTCGTGCCCGACTCTTAGTGACCCCATGGACCACAGTCCACCAGGCTCCTCCGTCCATGGGATTTTCCAGGCAAGAGTACTGGAGTAGGATGCCATTGCCTTCTCCTGATACTATCCTCATGGTGACAAGATGGCTGCCTCAAATCCAGTTTCACTTCTTTATACAACAATACCCTATGACCAGGAAGGAATTCTCTTTCTCAGTTCTTTTGAAAAAAGAAGAAATCTTTTCCAGAGGCCACCATGCACAATTCTTCTAATGTGTCATTGGCAAGAATTATGTCACAAGGACCTGTCTAAATCAATTCCAGTCAAAGGATATAGAATCACTATCTAAATAAACTAGTTAACATTGTTAGCAAAGGTTGGAGAAGCCAGATTTTCCTGAAATATATGTAACAGATTAGATCCTTGATAAAACCAAGGGTTTATTTTAAAAAGGAAAGAAGGAGGGTGGTAAAATGCTATAAAGTTGATAGCTAGCAGTGTCTTCCATCATAATTTATTGAAAATTTATAAATTTTATTTCTCAAATAAAAACCTAGTAATATTTAGCTTTATTGGCATCTTTTGCTCGATGAATAGCTTCAGATGCTATTACTGTGAGAACTTAATATTGGATGTGGAATTTCCTTAGTTTGAAGAAATTCCCCAGAAGAGGATGTTGGAAATTTTTATTTGAACTTGAATAAAGAGCATGTGGGCTTCCCAGGTGGTGCAGTGGTAAAGAATCTGCCTGCCAATGCTGGCGACAGGAGATGCAGGTTCGATCCCTGGGTTGAAAAGATCCCCTGGAAAACAGAATGACAACCCACTCCAGTATTCTTTCCTGGAAAATTTCATGGAAAGAAAAGCCTGGCAGGTAAGCCACAGTGCATGAAGTCACAAAGAATGTGATGCAATGGAGCACATGTGTATATAATGTATATAATCTCAGATATGATTATTTTGACATGTGACAGACTTTATTTTCTTAGGCTCCAAAATCACTGCAGATGGTGACTGTAGTCATGAAATTAAAAGACACTTGCTCTTTGGAAGAAAAGCTATGACCAACCTAGACAGCATATTAAAAGCAGAGACATTACTTTGCCAACAAAGGTACATCTAATCAAAGCTATGGTTTTTTCCAGTAGTCAGTATTGATGTGAGAGCTGGAACATAAAGAAAGCTGAGTGCCGAAGAATTGATGTTTTTGAACTGTGGTGTTGGAGAAGAGTTTTGAGAGACCCTTGGACTGCAAGGAGATCAAACCAGTTAATCCTAAGTGAAATCAACTCTGAATATTCATTGAAAGGTCTAATGCTGAAGTTCCAATACTTTGGCCCCCTGATGCAAAGACTGACTCATTGGGAAAGACCCTGATACTGGGAAAGGTTGAAGACAGGAGGAGAAGGGGACAACAGAGGATGAGATGGTTGGATGGCATCACCGACTCAAGGGACATGAGTTTGAGCAAGCTCTGGGAGTTGGTGTTGGACAGGGAAGCCTGGCATGCTGCAGTCCATGGGATCACAAAGAGGCAGACACGACTGACAGACTGAACTGAACTGAATGATTATTTTGGAGTATTGGTCCATTTCACAGGTAGGGTCTAAGACCCAGAACAATACAGTAGCTTTTCAAGACCTCAAAGTAAGGTAAAAGCAAAGACGGGCCAGTAGTCTCTCACAGTAACCCTAACTGCACAAAGAAGTCTTTTTATCATTTTCCCAATCTTGTTGTTTGTCAAAATAAAAGTGGCTTCTGAAAATGTAACGTTCAGTGTAGCCCTACAACATTTCTGATATGTTTCAGTAAACTGAACATCTAAATAAAAAGTGATTGGCTTCAGGAAATGTAAAAAGACTATGCATAAATAATTTTTAAAAGCAAATTCACACGCAGAGATTTAAACACCTTGTCACAATTGGCATATAATTTATGTTTCATAATAAATATATCTATATCTACCCCTGTATCTGTAATTCAGATATTGGGAGACAAGCAAAGACATTCTTGCTCTTCATTTTTTTGTAAGTTTCCACATAATATAACCTTTGTTTGATATGCTTCATCACATTACATTGTTTTGAAATGTTATACCGATCCTAGTAAATATTACTTATATTTTATATATCGGGATATGAAGTGCAGGGAGACCGTGTGCTTTACCCAAAATAGCAGCGGAAATTAAACAGCCAGATCTGAAATTCAAGCCTAGTACACAGGATACTTGGTCAGGCTATTCATTTATATTTTGGAGGAAACAGCTGATAAGAAACCTGCATCAAATGACTAACTAGATTAGGTGACCTCAAGAATTTAGTCCATGTCTGAAAATCTTGGTCTGCAGACCTTATGCATAACTGGAGTCATCAAGACAGTCTGAGAGGTTTTAAAGCCTCTATCAATCAAGGCATATGAAATACATCATAGCAAAACTGGCATTCAAATGAAAACTTTGACATAGCAAAGCCTTACATACTCAGGATAGTCAATCTTCTATGACATTGGGAAACAATTTTATTATACACTTACTTCTGTAATAATCAGAATATACTTTCATGATGGCATTGTTTGGAAAGTATCCATGATTATTTATGAGCTCTGGATTTGAGAAACATAATATGGAAAATAAAATCTATCAAAATCATGTCAAATTCTTTCATGTTTATATCTTTTCAAAGTCTTACATGGATAAAGCCTGATAGACAAGAGTTTCTTAAAATAAAAAGCTTTGATTCTCTGAACCAGATCTTAAAATTTTAGTCTATCAACTAAAAGACATCTGAAAATTTCATAAGCAACTTACTATTCCAACTTACCATGTAAACAATTTTAAAAAGTATAGAGTTTCTAAATAAGCTTCCAAAGTTATCCATTCATGTAGAGTCAAAAGAGAACTTTTAAAAAATTTAATAGATCTATTCAAAATATCAAATAATCAAAAAAAAAAGACTTTGATTTAAGGAACTATTTTGGATTCAGTAACAGACAAGTTCTATTCTCTAAAACAGATTAAATAGGAAGGGTGGTATATGCTCAAATGATATAGAGAATCATTTGTTATTCTAGCATATTCTTTCTCAGTTTGTTGTTTAATAGTCAACTTAATATTTAATCATTGAGAAGAGTGTTGATATATAACTTCTATACATCACCTTGGTTGTAAGTCACTGAGGAATTCATTATTAAAACTCACTTACTTACATTTACCATAAGTCATTATAGGAAAAGAGTGTGGAATCTTTTATTTTGAGCCCAGTAGGTAGAATTCATTCCTGCTCATTGAGAGTGATTTGTGGGTTTATCTTAAATTGGTTTGTAACATAAATTAAGGATTTTTATTTGTGATTTTTGTTATTATTAAATTTTACAGCAGAATCACCAGTAAAGGAAGTCCCTGGTGGCTCAGATGGTAAAGAATCTGCCTGCAATGCAGGAGACCTGAGTTTAATCCTTGGGTCTAGAAGATTCACTGGAGAAAGAAATGGCAACCCACTACAGTAATCTTGCCTGGAGAATTCCACTGACAGAGGAGTGGAATACAGTCCATGGGGCCTACAGTCCATGGGGTTGCAAACAGTCAGACATGACTGAGTGACTAACATTTTCACCAGAAAAAAAGCATCACTTGAATGAACAAATGTAATAAAATAAAACTGGTATAATTTACTACTCAAAGTATACTTTAACAACAACAGCTTGTGAGTTTGAGTGCAACTCAAAGTGAAATATTTATCCACTCATAACTTAAGTGAAGCCATGGTTTTTCCAGTAGTCATGTATGGATGTGAAAGTAGGATTATAAAGAAAGCTAAGCACTGAAGAATTGATGCTTTTGAACTGTGGTGTTGGAGAAGACTCTTGAGAGTCCCTTGGACTGCAAGGAGATCAAACCAGTCAATCCTGAAGGAAATCAGACCTGAATATTCATTGGAAGAACTGATGCTGAAACTGAAACTCCAATAGTTTGGCCACCTGATGAGAAGAACTGACTTACTGGAAAGGACCTTGATGCTGGGAAAGATTGAAAGCACAAGGAGAAGGGGACAACAGAGGCTGAGCTGGTTGGATGGCATCACCAGCTTGATGGATATGAGTTTGAGCAGACAAGTCTGGTATGCTACAGTCCACCGAGTTGCAGATATTCAGCCATAACACAGCAACTGAACTGAACTGAAGTGGTGCTCTCTTATATAAATTGTGCTATGAGCCAAGTTATTTATTGTTATCATATATTTTTAAATTTTATAATGCATTTTCTTTTTTTGTATATTTTCATTGATTAAAGTTTTATTTCAAAAATAAACCTAGGTGTAAGGACTCACCATGGCACCATGATGAACTGAAGAAAAAATTATGGCACTTGGTATTTCAAAAGTCTTTTCATGATCTTAAACTTTAAAAATCACTGTTTATTAAATTATTGGAGTCTAAAGTATCAGATACAACCAGTTTGATCTTGCATATTACAAGGATGTTCTATAAATTTACTTTTCTTCCTGTGGTAATCAACTCACTTCCTACTTAATAATAGTTTAAAGTTTCCTTAGACACTCTGAGAATTAGTAGCAAAATCTCTGTAATCTGAATTTTTAGAATTCTTTTCTACTTGCTGAAGTCTCTGGACAGCACCAGCTGCAAAGATTCAAGATTATTTGTAAAAGGAAACTCTCTGAATTTGAACTAACAGCCTTTGATAGACTAATAATTGCTATATATGTTCATTGTCTTTTGTAGTGATAGGAGATAGGACAGGCTGGGCTAAGTCACAGAGAAAAGACAGCTACTTGACTTAAAAATGGCCTTTGACACCACCTGTTCCTAAGGCTTTTATTAGTTGGTGTTTGAAGCATCCTTGAAACAGCTTTAAGATAGACGTGTTCATTAGTCAATAACAAAGAACATTATTCCACAGCAGGTTAACCCTAACCTCAGATATATATATATATATATATCTTAGACATCTTATATAAAGCAGAAGCCCTACTAGGCCTCTCATGTAACACCTAGAGGTAATTCTGCTTTGAAGTTGGATTGGGTCTGTTTGGGGGCTATAATCATTTTTTTTAATTTTTAAATCAAATTTTTAAAAATAGATTATGCACCCTTGTTTACATTTCTACTGAAGTAAAATATGCCACAGAAAAGTACACATAACCTAAATATAAGGCTCAATATTTAACACATTTTACAAACTGACCACATCCATGAAACCAGCACCAGATGAAGAAAGTCCTAGGCAATCCAAATCCTGGTCAGACCCACTGAATTCTGTTCCAGTCATTACCTCTCCAAGGTAATCACTATTCTAACTTCTAATAAAGATTTTGCCTGTTTTGCGTAAGTAGAACCATAGGGTATGTACTTTTCATGTCTGGATTTTGTCATCCAAATTTGCATTACTGCTTAAATTCTAGGCAGGTTCTTTCTCTTGCTTTGTAGATTCCATTGTGTGACCAGACTATGGATTGCTTGTCCATGCCACTGTTGATGATCATTTGGAGTTTCTGCCTTGGGGCTATTTCAGACAATGCTGCTATTAAGATACTAGTGCATGTCTTTGGGGAAAAAGCTGTTTCTGGAGTTGCAGGTCATTGAATTCGGCTTTGTCCAACTTTGATAGATACTCCCAAATCATTTTCCATGTGCCAGGCTGTACATTTTACGTTCCCACCTGTACTGTGTAAGATTTCTGGTTGTTTCACTTTCTGTCTAGTACATGTTAGTGTCTATGCTTTTCTTTTTGAGACATAATAGTTTTCCAAATATTATTTTTCATAGATTTTCTAAACATATACACACGAAACTGTTTTTGTTATTGTATCCATTTTAACTGATGGGTTTAGCATGGCAATGTTTTAAACTCTTTTCTTATTCCCATTCAAATCCCATTTTGATACTGATTCTTACTCCATATTTTGTTGTTGTTGTTGTTTTCCCTGGTGCTGTGCATGCGTGCATGTAAGTCGCTTCTGTCCTACTCTTTGCAACCCAATGGACTGTAGCCTACCAGGCTTCTCTGTCCGTGGCTTTCTCCAGACAAGAATACTGGAGGGGGTTGCCATGTCCTCTTTCAGGGGATCTTCCCAACCCAGAGTTCAAAACATGTTAAATAAATACATAAAATGTTACATATAAACATCAAAAAGAAAACATAGTTATGCAACAAACAATACTTTTAAAATCATCAGCAGTGTCAATTTCTGTATTCACATCTAAGTCTGCAATTGCAGATGATACTCTTCCTCATAAGTAGAGGAGCTATCCATTTCCAATGGGAGTTACTTTATCTCTGAACTTGAATTTCAAATACATTAAAAAATGCCCAATTTCAGGCCCACTTGTAAACTCTAAAGCTGAGTTCATCAACATACATCAAAAATGCATTTTGGATCTTTTCATGTATAATTATTGTATTTGTTCCATCAAGAAAACAAAACTTGCAAGATAGCATTTTTGATTTCTTTCAAGTGGGATTCAACACACTTGTGACTTCTTCTAAAATATATCTTGTGAATAGAAGAGCTGGATTCTGAACTCAGATCTGCTAATTCAGCATTTTCCCACTTATTTGGCCAAAGAAATCTCCCTTCACAGAGCACTTGTAAACACTGACAGGACCTATTTCCTACAAATAAGAGTTTAGAAAGCATTATCCTAATTCCAAATCCAATCAACTCTCCATTACTCCGCAGATGTCCTAAACAAGCTATGATTAAACTATATTTAAATGCTACAGAAAGTCAAGCTATCAAAATTAAATTAGCCTCAATATTTCACTCTGTAAAATGAAGGACACAGTTAAAAGGCTTACCTCACTGAAATGTCCATATTTAAACATCTTTAGCTATTTTTATTCCAAACATTGACTTTCATAATTTGATTCAGAAGTCACTAGTCCATTTATGCCTAATTCATGAAGATTTAAAAAGAATTCATTTCCTCAAAATTACATTTCTATTTCCTTAACCATTAGAGTCAGATGCTTGGCTGGCAGCCAAAACTAATATGCATCTTTACAAATGTACACAAGATGGGAAGGAGATGACAGTTCATGTTGTAACCTTAGAAATATAGTGTCAGGAAACAAGTTTATGGTAGAATGTACATGAGCGCAAACACCTAACTTACATGCATATTTTTCCATAATAATGACAACTAACACTCATGTAGAGTAGACTGAATGCCATGCAGTATTATTAGTGATTTCCATTTAGCAATTTATTGAATATCTCCAAGGCATGAGGTAGGTTCTATTATTGTTATGGTTTGAGAGGTTAAAAATAAAAACAAACAAGCAAAAAAAAAAAAAAAAAAAAAAACAAGGTACCAAATTCTAAGTAACTTGAAGCCTGCAGTAGTAGATTCTAGTTTGAACAGAGGCCATTTGAAGCTAGACTCCGCTCTCATCCAAGCCAACTTCAGGAAGCTAATTCATGCCATTCCAGATAGTATTAGTCTCTTCCTTTTCAAGACTCAAATAGATATTTCTCTCCCACTCTCCCTCCCTTTCTGTCTCAGTTGTAACTGTATTTTTTGGAAGAGACTGACCAATTTATTTGGAAGTATTTAGCCTTGGCATTAGGAAATGGTTACCCACTCCAACATTCTTGCCTGGGAAATCCCATGGACAGAGGAGCCTGGCAGGCTACAGTCTACAGGGTCTCCGAGTTGGACAGAACTGAGCACACACACACACACCACACAGGCTTGGCATTACCTTTCATTTAATCCCTCACGTAATCCATGAGATAATTATCAGAACTAGAAAGCACTCCTTCATCCTCTCAGTGTGTAGAGGGGTATTTCTGCATAGGGAGGTCAGAGAGGCAGTGGAGCTGACAAACGCATACAGAGAGGACCCATGAATGGTTCTTCAGTTTCCTTAACTCTTTCCTCTGTTGCATAGACAAAACGAACAATACGTTTAGGTAACAGCCCTCTTGGAGGTAACTTAACATGTTTTTTTCTGGATGATTTTCCACTGTTGTAGACAAGTTACTTATTCATAGTCTAAGCATTCATTTTTTGGGGGTGGGGAAATAACCATGACTAAACATTCAAGAAACAAGAGCAAATTATTGTATCCAAGCCTGATGTGTCAACATTTCAAGATCATTTCTTTGTCTTCTGTGGACCCCAGGAAAGGAAAAGCGTGTATCCTCCCTTCCGGTGAAGGGTGGTCCATTCCATGAATCTTCCCAGTTAAACCCATAGGGAGCCTTGGTATCATCTGGAATCCTGCTCCAAGTGAAGGATGTGGTCTGCTCAGCAATTTCTCAGGGGTGGCATTGGGGTCTCCCCAGGGTCACATAGCTTTAGATTGTGGCTTTTATTTTTTTTAAGCAATTGATACTCACTCTCCTTAATTTGGTGCCTTCCTATTTCTATGAAACATGTTCTCAAATAGGCTAGGGCAGATATTTTCAAAAATCGTAGCTTCTCACTAATTTCCAGGAAATCAATCACACTTTATTTTAAATGTTAAGAAGAAAAACTGCTCATCTTTATTCCAAAAGTATGTCCAGAGATGGAACTTACAGGCATTCTGACAAAGAACACTCTGAAAAAGAAAACTTAGTTGTCTTAAATGTGGAGAAGAAATAGCTCCTGTTTCAGCTTTCACAGTAAATGCTCAAATCAAAAGATTTAGTATGAAAAGGGAGGAGATATGTGCATACTTATGGCTGATTCATGTTAAGGTTTGACATAAAACAGCAAAATTCTGTAAAGCAATTATCCTTCAATAAAAAATAAATTAATGTTAAAAAAAAAGAAAAAGCAAAAAGAGACTTAGTATTAAACCTATTGCCTCAGCATGAAAAAAGAAACACATACACATTTCATATATGATCATACATTCACTATGTGCATGGTGTCAAGGCTCAGGTTAAATATATTCAGTTATAAAATTCCATTCTTTTGTGGGAGATAATAGTGCTTGGCTTTGTTTTTCTATTATTGTCATTATTTGTTTGATTTTTCCTTGGGAGCCAGTGTCTACTGAATGCTTTCCCTGCCCTGGGCACTTGACCTGGATTTCTCATTAAATTCTCCCAGCATTGCTAGGTAGGTATCAATGCCACTATTCTTACTGCAGATGAAAGAACAGAGTTCAGGAGGCTAAGTAGTATGTTCAAAGGCACATAACTGGTCCCGCCCTTATTCAAGTTCAGAATCCATCGTTTTATCACCATGTCACGCTGTTCCCAAGATCTGGCCTGTGTTGGAACTTACTGCTTATCGTTTCTTTCCCCAGATACTCCCTGGAAGTTCAAGGTGTTCTTTCACTCACACCGCTGTCAACTCCCCACTGACGCTGCCAGGTCAACCTTGTCGCTTCTGCGGCTGGTGGTATTACCACAGCTGCTGCCGCCACCCCAGCAGCTGGTACTGAACCTCAGGGTGGAAAGAATGTTTTCCCTCTGAGTGATTTCTGGTCTATACTTAAGACTGCCCACACTCCCCACATGTCCCTCCAAGTAATAGGGTTTCTTCAATTTCACAATCACCATACTCACCAAAAAAAAAAAAAAAAGGCAAAAGAAAAAAACATGACAAGCTTCTCAGGGCAAAAAGTCATAATATTGTTATTGAGTGCTGGCCATGTGATATTATTTCCCTTAATCTTCTCAGCTACTCTGTAAGTTACTTTACAGACTAGAAACAGAGGGTTAAGAAATAAGGGCAGAAATGGAAAGGAACTTAATTCCAGACTCAACCGGAGCACCTCTCCATTGGCTGAAACCGGGTATTTCCTGCTGGGATGACATTTTTTCAGCCATTGCTTCCCTCAGGGAGGACCTGCCTTCTCAGGGCTCCTGTCCATCTTATAAGTTGGCACATACTCATTTCTTCAGGTTTGTTCATTTTAATATCTTAGGAGTCTCACTGAGCTCTCCTACAGAATGATTCTATAAAGACTATCCCTTGGTAATAGGGGGCACTCTTGCACATTGTAAAAAATAAATAATTATGGTAAGACTATATTGTTCTAAACTGGATTCCAGAATTTTCATGACTTTGCCAATATAGTTATTAAAACTACACAAAGGCCTTAGTTGTTGAGCCTGGGCTTACCAATCATCTTTCTGATCTGCAATTTGACTTCACAGAACCCTTAACCAGAAGGGAAGTAGCCCAGTGGTAAATGGGATTGCTTCAGCTCCCAAAATTTTAGAACATCAATTAATTTTGCAGTACCTTCACGTATTTTGCCAAATCTGTATGTCACATTTTATTATATAGTAAATATTTCATTTTAAATTATATCTCACATTAAGCTGCATAATTTATGGGAAAAAGCAACAACAAAAAACTCTGGACAACTACCTGAAGTGAAGTCGCTCAGTCGTGTCCTACTCTTTAAAACCCCGTGGACTGTAACCTACCAGGCTTCTCTGTCCATGGGATTCTCCAGGTAAGAATACTGGAGTGAGTTACCATTTCCTTCTCCAGGGGATCTTTCCGACCCAGGGGTCGAACCTGGGTCTCCCACATTGGAAGCAGATGCTTTAACCTCTGAGCCACCAGGGAAGCCCCGGACAACTACCTAAATCATGGTTATTATGTGCCACTTACATTTCCAAATTCATATTTATTACCTAAATAGAAATTATCTTTAATGTTCATTAACATAACATTTGTTAATGAAATCAACCCAGGAGCTACAGGTTAGCTGCAACAAAGACATTGTAAATGCAGCTAAGGTCTATAAATTCATCATTATTCCACTGTGTATTGAATAAGTGTCCTAACAACAACAGTTTGGTAAACTAGAATTAACAAAAACCTGAAAAACCTGAATTTTTAGCTCAAATTCAGTTTATGCCTTTGCAAAGTTTAGAGGCAGGCTCTTACTATGGTCAAGCCTAAAGTTTTTTTCCCTCCACTTTATCTCTCTTTTCTCAGTTTCATTGACTTGATTTTACTATTTGGGCTTTGAAAAATGTCTTTCACTGTCTATAATGCTGGGAAACACCATGCAATCTGATTTTCCTTCTTACATATCTTTACAACCTAGCAACTTTTAAAATTTTCACTAGTAATGGCCAATTGATTTGCTACATTCTACACTATCTTTAATTTCCCTGTGATTATTTACCTGTCAATCTGCATTATTAAAAACAATATGATTCTACTTATAACTGAATTAAATAGTTATTTAGCTTCTGCTTTGACAAAGTAGACATAAACCTAAAATAAAGGAAGTTTATGTTTCCCCAGAATTAAAAATAATATAAGTATTTCTCAATTAAGGCTATGAGAAGTGATATAAATCTACTATGTTCAACAACTTTCTTTTGAATTTGAAATATGGGCTCAGTACTAATATCACCCTTGCTAATTTCTCATTTTAAGCATTTGTGATCAAGTTTCCATACTCTATATATCTATCTTAAATATTTTAATAATTTAGAGAGCCAGTGGTAGACATGTAAATTCTCAGAAGCTTGTATATATAAATGTACATACACATTTAAACTATGAATTTGAAAGCTGCAGTTCATGAAGTTCTCTTGTTATTTCCCGTAATGATACAAGTTCATCTAATAATTACTAAAAGCCTTTGACTGTCATCATAATTCAATAGACAAATACTCTTGGAGCACTTACTCTGAGAAAGTCCCTGTGTAATGTGGTATTGACATGCTATCAGGCAACAATTCAGGTAGATAAAGATTTTTGAAAAGCAGAACAAGCTAGTGTGCAAAACAACAAAATCATTCTGCATGTGGAAGGGATTTGAGCCATTCCTGCTGAGTCCTTAAGTAGGATCATTGGAGGCAGAGTACACCATAGGTAGAGAACTGTCATTCCTGGGCAAAAACAAGGATCACTAGGTCAGTGTTCAGTTCAGTTCAGTCACTCAGTCGTGTCCAACTCTTTGCGACCCCATGAATCGCAAAACGTCAGGCCTCCCTGTCCATTACCATCTCCCCCGAGTACACAAACTCACGTCCATCGAGTCGGTGATGCCATCCAGCTATCTCATCCCCTGTTGTCCCCTCTTCCTCGTGCCCCCAATCCCACCCAGCATCAGAGTCTTTTCCAATGAGTCAACTCTTTGCATGAGGTGGCCAAAGTACTGGAGTTTCAGCTGTAGCATCATTCCTTCCAAAGAACACCCAGGGCTGATCTCCTTTAGAATGGACTGGCTGGATCTCCTTGCAGTCCAAGGGACTCTCAAAAGTCTTCTCAAACACCACAGTTCAAAAGCATCAATTCTTCGGTGCTCAGCTTTCTTCACAGTCCAACTGTCACATCCATACATGACCACTGGAAAAATCATAGCCTTGACTAGACAGATCTTTGTCAACAAAGTAATGTCTCTGCTTCTGAATACGCTGTCTAGGTTGGTCACAACTTTTCTTCCAAGGGGTAAGTGTCTCTTAATTTCATGGTTGTAGTCACCATCTGCAGTGATTTTGGAGGCCCCCAAAATAAATTCTGACACTGTTTCCACTGTTTCCCCATCTATTTCCCATGAAGTGATGGCACCAGATGCCATGATCTTCATTTTCTGAATGTTGAGCTTTAAGCCAACTTTTTCACTCTCCTTTTTCACTTTCCTCAAGAGGCTTTTTAGCTCCTCTTCACTTTCTGCTGTAAGAGTGGTGTCATTTGCATATCTGAGGTTATTGATATTTCTCCTGGCAATCTTGATTCCAGCTTGTGCTTCTTCCAGTCCAGCGTTTCTCATGATGTACTCTGCATAGAACTTAAATAAGCAAGGTGACAATGTACAACCTTGATGTACTCCTTTTCCTATTTGAAACCAGTCTGTTGCTCCATTTCCAGTTCTAACTCTTGCTTCCTGACCTGCATATAGGTTTCTCAACAGGCAGCTCAGGTAGTCTGGTATTCCCATCTCTTTCAGAATTTTCCACAGTTTATTGTGATCCACACAGTCAAAGGTGTTGTCATAGTCAATAAAGCAGAAATAGATGGTTTTCTGGAACTCTCTTTCTCTCTCGATGATCCAGCAGATGTTGGCAATTTGATCTCTGGTTCCTCTGTCTTTTCTAAAATCAGCTTGAACATCTGGAAGATCACGGTTCACGTAGTGTTGAAGCCTGGCTTGGAGAATTTTGAGCGTTACTTTACTAGCACGTGAGATGAGTGCAACTGTGCGGTAGTTTGAGCATTCTTTGGCATTGCCTTTCTTTGGAACTGGAATGAAAACTGACCTTTTCCAGTCCTGTGGCCACTGCTGAGTTTTCCACATTTGCTGGCATATTGAGTGCAGCACTTTCACAGCATCATCTTTCTGGATTTGAAATAGCTCCACTGGAATTCCATCACCTCCACTAGCTTTGTTCATAGTGATGCTTTCTAAGGCCCACTTAACTTCACATTCCAGGATGTCTCCTCTAGGTGAGTAATCACACCATTGTGATTATCAGGGTCATGAAGATCTTTTTTGTACAGTTTTCCTGAATATTCTTGCAACCTCTTCTTAATATCTTCTGCTTCTGTTAGGTCCAGACCATTTCTGTCCTTTATCGAGCCCATCTTTGCATGAAATCTTCCCTTGGTATCTCTAATTTTCTTGAAGAGGTCTCTAGTCTTTTCCATTCTGTTGTTTTCCTCTATTTCTTTGCATTGATAGCTGAGGAAGGCTTTCTTATCTCTTCTTGCTATTCTTTGGGACTCTGCATTCAGATGCTTATATCTTTCCTTTTCTCCTTTGCTTTTCACTTCTCTTCTTTTCACAGCTATTTGTAAGGCCTCCCCAGACAGCCATTTTGCTTTTTTGTATTTCTTTTCCATGGGGATGGTCTTGATCCCTGTCTCCTATACAATGTCACAAACCTCAGTCCATGGTTCATCAGGCACTCTATCTATCAGGTCTAGTCCCTTAAATCTATTTCTCACTTCCACTGTATAATCATAAGGGATTTGATTTAAGTCATACCTGAATGGTCTAGTGGTTTTCCCTACTTTCTTCAATTTAAGTCTGAATTTAGCAATAAGGAGTTCATTATCTGAGCCGCAGTCAGCTCCTGGTCTTGTTTTTGCTGACTATATAGAGCTTCTCCATCTTTGGCTGCAAAGAATATAATCAATCTGATGTCCATGTGTAGAGTCTTCTCTTGTCTTGTTGAAAGCGGGTGTTTGCTATGACCAATGTGTTCTCTTAGCAAAACTCTATTAGACTTTGACCTGCTTCATTCTGTATTTCAAGGCCAAATTTGCCTGTTACTCTAGGTGTTTCTTGACTTCCTACTTTTGCATTCCAGTCCCCTATAATGAAAAGGACATCTTTTTTGGGTGTTAGTTCTAAAAGGTCTTTAAGTTCTTCATAGAACCGTTCAACTTCAGGTTCTTCAGCATTACTGGTTGGGGCATAGACTTGGATTACTGTGATATTGAATGGTTTGTCTTGGAAACGAACAGAGATCATTCTGTCGTTTTTGAGACTGCATCCAAGTACTGCATTTCAGACTCTTTTGTTGACCATGATGGCTACTCCATTTCTTCTAAGGGATTCCTGCCCACTGTAGTAGATATAATGGTCATCTGAGTTAAATGCATGCATTCCAGTCTATTTTAGTTCACTGATTCCTGAAATGTCGATGTTCACTCTTGGCATCTCTTGTTTGACCACTTCCAATTTGCCTGGATTCATGAACCTAACATTCCAGATTCCTATGTTAGAAACTCTGAAATGAGCATCCAATAGGAAATCGATGCAGTAACTGGAAATTAAAAGCTAAAACACAGAGTTAAGAATTGGATAGCCAAATCAAAGTCATTAGGTGGTTTTCACAATACGTGACTCTGACCTGAGAATTACCCCTACCCTCACCAAAAACAAATCTCATGATAGGGCCTTTTAGGTACTATATCTTTGTTCAACAAGTATATTTTAAAATCTATCAGCAAACTCTCCCCACTACTCTTCCATTCCCAGGTTGTGCAGTTTAGATTGTGTTATTCAGATGTGTTTGACAGCTCCAAAGGAAGTGCCAATGAATATATCAGACCCTGCCTTGTTTTCCTTCTTGGGACTAATTCCAAAGCTTAGATCAGCCACAACTGTAAGCCCTGTTCTGGAAGAAGCATTTTATCATCCTCTGCAAGAGGCAGGGGAGTTCAAATAGTTCAAGCTCTAGGACCTAGTGGGTGCTCAGTCACTTCAGTCATGGCCAAACCTTTGTGATCCCATGGACCAGAGCCTGCCAGGCTCCTCTGCCCATGGTATTTCCCAGGTAAGAACACTGGAGTGGGTTGCCATTTCCTCTTCCAGGGGATCTTCCGGACCCAGGGATTCAACTCGCATCTCTTGCATTGACAGGTGGATTCTTTACCACTGAGCCACCTGGCTCAATTGCCCTAATATATATCTGTCTTTCATGCTCAAGGTACCTTTGCCAGTGGTCAGTCCTCAATTTACCATCATTCATTAACTTCCTGATGGCTCAGAACAATCACCTGATGTTCTTTCAGAAATACAAAAAATTGCCACTCCACCCAGTAGTATCCCATTTCCTCTGTAAGCTGGACTCCTGCACTGAGACTCCATCCATGTGATGGGAAAACCAATTCCTAAATATATAATTTTACTCTTCTTTCCAACTGCCACCCAGGGACCCAAATCCTGCCTATTCAAACCTACTTGTTGGTATTTTTTTTTTTCCCTGCATGGACAGACCTCCCAGAATTCTGACCTCATGCATACTGACTGAATTCCTGTCTATAATGATCCACCCGCAGAATTGGTTGACCTACCCCATTCTGACTGTTCCCAGAATTAACTCTGAAACCTTTGTACCACCTCTTAAAATGAACCCCCACTGCGATTCTCTTCTTTTCTGAGCAGCTCTCTTTGGCAAGATCAAATTTTCCAACCCCCACAACTTCCACTAGCCAATTGACTTTTTAAAAAATTTTATCCACATGCAAAGGCTCTAATGCATGCTTACAGCCAAAGACAAATAGGGAAAACAAAACAAAATAACAACACACTCATAGATACAGCTTTTGGGGGTTGTATTTATAACACGTTGTCTTGGTCCAAGAGTGCTAAATGATCCTTTCTACAGAAATGCCTTATCTGTTCATTAAAATTAAAATAGCTGTTTTATAACTTATTATTATATAAATTATATACTATATAATTTATCTTGTATTTTTATGTTATAGACTTAATAAATACAAATGCATTTATTTCAAATAATTTAGGTAAATTATTTTAATAGGTTAAATTTTCACTTCATTTTAAAGTATGGAAACTATTTGTATTAATCTCCTTTGAAATTTATCCTGAGAGGATTCAAAGTCACAACATGAAGATTCTGCATCACCAGGTAGGGTCTCCTTCAAAATCCTTCTGAAAACTTCTCAGGAGCACAGAGCAGGTCTCAATTTAGCAGCAGGAACTGGGCAATCTTAGCTATTATTAGAATCTTCTCCACAGTTGCCAAAGAGGTACTGAAAGTGAAAAAGTGAAAGTAAGAAAGTTAAAAAAGAAACTAAGAGAGAGAAGGAAGGAAAGAAAGAAATGAAAGACAATATGACTTTCTTAGTTCAGTTCAGTCGCTCAGTCATGTCCAACTCTTTGTGACCCCATGGCCTGCAGCATGCCAGGCCTCCCTGTCCATCACCAATTCCCAGGGCTTACTCAAACCCATGCCCATCAAGTCAGTGATGCCATCCAAGCATCTCATCCTCTGTTGTCCCCTTCTCCTCCCACCTTCAATCTTTCCCAGCTTCAGAGCCTTTTCAAATGAGTCAGTTTTTGTATCAAGCGCCCAAAGTATTGGAGTCTCCGCTTCAACATCAATCCTTCCAATGGATATTCAGGACTAATTTCCTTTAGGATTGACTGGTTGGATCTCCTTGCAGTCCAAAGATTAACAGTCTTCAACATCACATTTAAAAAGCATCAGTTTTTCGGCACTCAGCTTTCTTTACTCACATCCATACCTGACTACTGGAAAAGCCATAACTCTTACTAGATAGATCTTTGTTGCTAAAGTAATGTCTCTGCTTTTGAATATGATGTCTAGGTTAGTCATAGCTTTTCTTCCAAGGAGTAAGTGTTTTTTTTATTTCATGGCAGCAGTCACCATCTGCAGTGATTTGGGAGCCTCAAAAAATAAAGTCTGTCACTGTTTCCATTGTTTCCCCATCTATTTGCCATGAAGTGATGGAACTGGATGCCATGATCTTAGTTTTGTGAATGTAGAATTTAAGCCAGCTTTTTCACTCTCCTCTTTCACTTTCATCAAAAGGCTCTTTAGTTCTTCGCTTTCTGCCATAAGGGTGGTGTCATCTGCATATCTGAGGTTATTGATATTTCTCCCAGCTATCTTGATTCCAGCTTGTGCTTCATCTACCCTGGCATTTCTCATGATGTACTCTGCATTTAAGTTAAATAAGCAGGGTTACCATATACAGCCTTGACATACTCCTTTCCAAATTTGGAACCAGTCTGTTGTTCCATGTCCAGTTTTAACTGTTTTCTTGACCTGCATACAGATTTCTCAGGAGGTATTCCCATCTCTTTCAGATTTTTCCACAGTTGCTTTTTACAGATGCTTTAAATGAAAACAAGAAATGGTTCCAAATCTATTAGGAGGATAGAAAGATTTCTAAAGCAGCTACTACTGGGTAGTTTAAAATATGATGCAGTTATGTATATAAAGTAAGTAATGAATCATACCATATGTTACTTTGTATTTTATTTACTAGAATAGGAGTCTGCAAGCTTTTCTGTAAAAGGACAGATGGTAAATATTTTAGACTTCATGGGTTGATCATACTGGTTGCAATCAACTATGCAACTAATCAACTATGCTGTTGTAACATGACAGTAACCATGGCCAATATGTAAGCAAATGAAAGTGGCAGTGTTCCAATAAAACTTTATTTACAAAAGGGAATTGGCCAGTTCATGGGACAAAGTTTGCCAATTCCCGGTACAGACTGTAAAATCATTTGATTATATTGTGAAATAGATCATTTGACATATGATATAATAAATATTTTAACAGGAAACATCATGTAAAATAGATATACTGAATCATGTATAATTAGCTTTACAAGGAATGGGGATTATCCTGTTTCAGGAAACAATTTTGACTGGTCAGTGCTATGTAGTCTTTGAGTTTTGGCTGTTTCCTCAGTAGCAGAGTAGATTAACGTAGAAGGCAATGGCACCCCACTCAAGTACTCTTGCCTGGAAAATCCCATGGGCGGAGGAGCCTGGTAGGCTGCAGTCCATGGGGTCGCTAAGAGTCGGACACGACTAAGCGACTTCACTTTCGCTTTTCACTTTTCTGCATTGGAGAAGGAAATGGCAACCCACTCCAATGTTCTTGCCTGGAGAATCCCAGGGACGGAGGAGCCTCGTAGGCAGACGTCTTTGGGGTCGCACAGAGTCGGGCACGACTGAAGCGACTTAGCAGCATCAGCAGCATCTGCCCACCAGGCTCCTCCGTCCATGGGATTTTCCAGGCAAGAGTACTGGAGCGGGGTGCCATTGCCTTCTCCAAGCAGCAGCAGCAGAGTTGATTAAATTCAAAGCAAGTTCTTTCAAAGTAAGTTAGTTAGTAAATAAATGTGCTGTTTTATTGAAGAACAGTGCACAATTTCACTTGTTTCTTTTCTTTAACATTTAAATTACCTATGTGATTTAATTACCAAATTAAGTGGATAACAATTAGAGGCATTTTTAGTTTTTAATGGCCTATTTCCTATCTGCATTTGCTTTTCTCCATTTTAAGCAGAATAAATTAATTAAGCAGAGCTCAGTGGACTGAATGTTAACAAGAAAAGCATCTGTGATCATCACACAATACAACTGAATTACCAATACAACTTGCAATTTCACTTCTGTTGCTCAATAGTGAAGTCGCTCAGTCGTGTCCAACTCTTTGTGACCCCATGGACTGTAGCCCACCAGACTCCTCCATTCATGGGCTTTTCCAAGCAAGAATATTGAAATGGGTTGCCATTTCCTTTCCAGGGGATCTTTCCCACCTAGGTATCGAACCCAAGTCTCCAGCATTGCAGGCAGATGCTTTTACCTTCTGAGCCACCAGGGAAGCCCTTGTTACTCAATAGTCCTCAGTTTTTATGGCACATTCATTCAATTGTGTGTCTTCCTTAGGACCCCTGAGGTGTCTCTCAAACAACCTGAAGTAAGGTTATATATGCAAAACCTCCAGCGTTCACTCCCAAACTATTAAATGAAAAAAATTGACTCCTTATACTATCATGTAAGAAACGAATCGCCAGTCTATGTCCGATGCAGGATACAGCATGCTTGGGGGTGGTGCACCAGGATGACCCAGAGAGATGTTATGGGGAGGGAGGTGGGAGGCGGGTTCATGTTTGAGAACGCATGTACACCCGTGGTGGATTCATGTCAATGTATGGCAAAACCAATACAGTATTGTAAAGTAAAATAAAGTAAAAATAAAATTTTTTTAAAAAATTTAAAAAAAAGAAATAGGAAGATATGTTTGAACCTAATAAAAAGTATCTATCTAAAACTAAAAAAAAAAAAAATGTGCAAGCATTCAGCTCATAGATCATGAAAATATTAAGTTTTCCAGAATATCAAACAGATGTGATACATATGGACTTCCTAGGTGGCACTAGCAGTAAAAAACCTGCCTGTCAATATACTTCATGGCAAATAGATGGAAGAAAGAACTGGAAACAGAAACAAACTTTACTTTCTTGGGCTCCAAAATCACTGCAGATAGTGACTGCAGCCATGAAATTAAAAGATGCTTGTTCCTTGGAAGGAAAGCTATAACAAACCTAAGCAGCCTATTAAAAAGCAGAGACATCAGTTTGCTGACAAAGGTTCATATAGTCAAAGCTATGGTTTTCCCAGTAGCCATGTACAGATGTGAGAATTGGACCTTTAAAGAAGGCAGAGTGCTGAAGAATGGATGCTTTTGAACTGTAGGGCTGGAGAAGACTCTTGAGAGTCCCTTGGACTGCAAGGAGATCAGATCAGTCCATCCTAAAGGAAATCAACCTTGAGTATTCATTGGAAGGACTGACGCTGAAGCTGAAGCTCCAATCCTTTGGCTACCTGATGTGAAGTACTGACTCATTGGAAAAGACCCGGATGCTGGGAAGAACTTCAGTCAGAAGGAGAAGGGGATGACAGAGTATGAGATGGTTGGATGGCATCATAGAATCAATGGACATGAGTTTGAGCAAACTCTGGGTGATAGTGAAACACAGGGAAGCCTGGTTTGATGCAATCCATGGGCTGGCAGAGAGTCAGACAAAATTGAGTGGCTGAACAATAACAACAAAAATTGTCTGGGTTACTTCACTTAATATGTAATTTCTAGGCCAATTTATGTTGCTGCAAATGGAAGTATTTCATTCTTTTTTTTTTTTTCTGAGTAATATTCCGGAGAAGGCAATGGCACCCCACTCCAGTTCTCTTGCCTGGAAAATCCCATGGATGGAGGAGCCTGGTGGGCTGCAGTCCATGGGGTTGTTAAGAGTCAGGCACGACTGAGCGACTTCACTTTCACTTTTCACTTTCATGCATTGGAGAAGGAAATGGCAACCCACTCCAGTGTTCTTGCCTGGAGAATCCCAGGGACAGGGGAGCCTGGTGGGCTGCCGTCTGTGGGGTCACACAAAGTCAGACACGACTGAAGCGACTTGGCAACAGGCCAATTTATGTTGCTGCAAATGGAAGTATTTCATTCCTTTTTTTTTTCCTGAGTAATATTCTATTGTGTATATGTACTTCTTTATCTAGTCATCTGTCAGTAAACATCCAGGTAGTTTCCATGACTCAGCTACTGTAAATAGTGCAGTTCTGAATATTGAGGGCTGTATATAATTTTTAATTAGAAGTTTTTTTTTTTTTTTTTCCAAATATATACCCAGGATCGAGATTGCTAGATCATATGGTAACTCTATTTTCAGTCTTTTAAGAAACTTCCATATTGTTCTCCATAGTGGCTGCGCCAATTTACATTTCCACCAACAATATGGGAAGGATGTCCTTCTATTTTAGCACATTATACTTTCACACACACACAAAAAAAGCCTAGTCACCTCATATCGCTCACTAGAGCTTCAAATTTCAAATATGTATAAGAAATCTTGTTTTTTTCCCTCCAGACATGAAGAGGAAAAAATTCATTAATTCTCATTTTTAGTTTTCTGGGTTTTTCTTCAGTTACCAACAAATAATCACCAGTAATCATCAGCTCTCTATGTTGCCCAAACTAATGACTTGAGGACTCTGAAAGCATGCAAGTCCTGCTGGATAGTTTGGTCACAGAGTTACTTGGCATCAGTGTTGTATGTACTGTCTTTATCAGTGCTCAGTAGTATGTCCAGTTCAGTTCAGTTCAGTCGCTCAGTCGTGTCCAACTCTTTGCGACCCCATGAATTGCAGCACGCCAGGCCTCCCTGTCCATTACCAACTCCCGGAGTTCACTCAGACTCACGTCCATCGAGTCAGTGATGCCATCCAGCCATCTCATCCTCTGTCATCCCCTTCTCCTCCTGCCCCCAATCCCTCCCAGCATCAGAGTCTTTTCCAATGAGTCAGCTCTTTGCATGAGGTGGCCAAAGTACAGGAGTTTCAGCTTTAGCATCATTCCTTCCAAAGAAATCCCAGGGTTGATCTCCTTCAAAATGGACTGGTTGGATCTCCTTGCAGTCCAAGGGACTCGCAAGAGTCTTCAACACCACAGTCCAAAAGCATCAATTCTTCAGCGCTCAGCCTTCTTCACAGTCCAACTCTCACATCCATGCTTTATAAAATATGTGTACTTCCCCGCTGTAGATGTCACAAACTTGCTCTGGAGTGCTCTTTCTCAGTCACGTCCTATCCTTTGCTACCCTGTGGACTGTAGCCAGGGTGCTCTGTCCATGGGATTTTTCATGCAGGAATAATGAAGTGGGTTGCCATTTCCTCCTCCCAGTGATCTTCCTGACCCAGGGATCAAACCTGCATCTCCTGTATCTCCTGCCTCACAGACACACACTTTACCTGCTGAGCCATCAAGGAACTTGCTCCAGGTGACTAGAAACTGTCATTACAGGGCTCCTTTCGAAGTTTGCCAGAGACTTCACCTGACATTTTTTGTCTGAAATTACAGAGACCTCTAGAAGCATGGGGTCTACTGGATCATATGGTCTTATAGGCATAGCTCCTTATAGTGGCCACCAAGCCGTATCTTTCTCTGCACTGCCACTTACAACTAGACACTTTCCACATCACTTGATAAATGGGTTGAAGTAATGTCCCTAAATGTGGACTTGAAGTCTGTCAACTTTGCACTTCTGTTCTAGTGGAAGGAGACGCAAGGTTCAATAACTTGTCCTTTATGTTAAAAGGTGTATCACTGTCTTCAAAGTCTGATTTCCAAACAACAGGAGTCTAAAATAACACCAATATAGTAGGCTGACTGCTTTAGAATTTGTTTTTCATCCTCTGGAGTGCACATTTCCTTCCAAAGCAACCAGAATTGATATTACCTCCTATCAGTTCCAATCAACGTGATGTCATCACTACTGTGGACCAATGAGGGTTCTGCAGAATGTCTAGATGGACCAAGGCCTTTTAGGGCTCTATGTTGCGACCAAGATTGGGAGATTAAATAGCACTGGAGCAAGACAGCGGGTGTCTGCCTGATTGCTAAGTTGCTACAGTCCTTATCAAACTTTTTTTGATCCCATGGACTGTAGTCTGTTAGGCTCCTCTGTCCATGGGATTCTCCTGGCAAGAACACTGGAGTGGGTTGCAGTTTTGTCCTCCAGGGGATCTTCCCAACCCAGGGATCGAAGCTGCACCTCCTGCATTTCAGGTGGATTATTTTCCATCTAAACCACTAGGGAAGCCCAAGACAGTGGATCAACACCATTGATTATTAGTTGTGAATTATTTCTAATCTGCTTTCCAGTGACTTTGAAAAGAATGCATTCATTATATCAATAGCCACACCAGAGGCTGTGTGAATCTGCTTTAATAAAGATACTGCAGCTGACACAAAACATTGATCTGGGATACTACTTAATTAAATCGCAATAGTAGTTATCATTTTAGTTGTGAGAAACATGAGGTAGGATGAATGATGGGGTAGGGTGTTGATATAGCCCATAAGGAGGGAAAGCAGGGAATGGAAGACAATAAGAGGGATTTGTCAATAGTACTTTTAACAGGTTGTGGTGGAGGGTTTCTCGGGAGTCTGGCTGTTGTTGTTAAAGTCCCCAGCAGAAAGAAGCATTCCTCTTTAGCTGTGGCAGAGCTCTTCATAAAACCTCCTAGAAAGTCATTGGTATATGCAGAACTCTAGGGAATAATAAAATCAAAATGAGCCTCCTACTCTCAGGGAACTGACTAGTTCGCAAGGAGATAAAGCGTATTCTATCAGAAATGATGAGATGAAAGTATGCAAATAGCAGCAAAATAAAGTGTGTGTTTTATTTAACAGAGAGAATGATCAGCATGAATCATAAGGGGCAGGAAGGCAGTGGGGGAGGGGAGGATTGCTTAAGTTGGCTGTAGATATGTTAGTTTTATCATCGACATTTGATAAGGGAGAGCAAAGGAAATGAGGTTTAAAAAATGTGCTTTACACTCTTTGACCATGGAAAAGTAATTTAATTGCTCCAAGTCTCCATTTCCTCTTCTGTGAACAAAGAGTTTGACACATGGCTTAACTCAGGTTCCAAAAACAGAGCCTAATATGAAGATTACACACTAATGTTTTGGGGTCTGGGATGAGAGGTGGGAGGCGCCATGTGAGAACCGCAGGAGTAAGGGATGAAGAAAGACATGGCAGAAAAGGAAGGAAATCTATAAAAGGTGGTAAATTGTTGAATTGGCCAAAGCTTTAAAAGAGAGATATTTGTGGCTTAGACTTGAAAAATATCAATAACCTCAGATATGCAGATGACACCACCCTTATGGCATAAAGTGAAGAGGAATTAAAGGGTCTCTTGATAAATGTGAAAGAGTAGAGGGAAAAAACTGGCTTAAAATTCAACATTCAGAAAACTAAGATCTTTGCATTGGTCGCATCACTTCATGGCAAGTAACTGGGAAACAATGGAAGCAATGACAGGCTTTATTTTCTTAGGCTCCAAAATCACTGCAGATGGTGACTATAGCCATAAAATGAAAAGACGCTTGCTCCTTGGAAGAAAAGCTATGACAAACCTATACTATGTATTAAAAACTAGAGACATTACCTTGCTGACAAAGGTTCATATAGTCAAAGCTATGACCTTTCCAGTAGTCATGTATGGATATGACAGTTGGACCCTAAATAAGGCTAAACACCAAAGAATTGATGCTTTTGAACTGTGGTATTGGAGAAGACTCTTGAGAATCCCTTAGACTTCAAGGAGATCAAACCAGTCAATCCTAAAGGAAATCAACCCTGAATATTATTCATTAGAAGGACTGATGTTGAAGCTGAAACTCCAATACTTTGGCCACCTGATGCCAAGAGCTGACTCATTGGAAAAGACTTTGATGTTGGGAAAGCTGGAAGGCAGGAGGAGAAGGGGACAACAGAGGATGAGATTTTTGGATAGCATCACCGACTCAACGGACATGAGTTTGAACAGGCTCCAGGAAGTAGTGAAGGGCAGGGAGGTCTGGTTTGCTGTGGTCCATGGGATGGCAAAGAGTCGGACAGGACTAAGAGAGCAAGAACAACAAGAACAAGATGTGAAGTGTATCTCCAAGAAGGTCATATCTATAGTTTTCAGAACACAATGTGGTTAAAAAAGGGGGCCAGGGCTTCCCTGTGCTCCAGTGGTTAAGAATCTGTCTTGCAATGCATGGGACACTAGTTCCATTCCTGGTCTGGGAAGATTCCACACCCCTGGGGTAACTAAGCCCATGCACCCCAACTACTGAGCCTGCACTCTGAAGCTCATGAGACACAACTACTAGACCCCCTGAGTCCTGGAGCCTATGCTCCACAATGAGAGAAGCCACCGCAATGAGAAGTCCGCACACTTGAAGAAGCCCCAACACAGCCAAAAATAAATAATTTTCTTTTTAAAGAAAAAGAACATATCAGCTGGCTCGTTCCAATTTTTTCCAAACTAGTGAAAGTTTACACCGAAGGCTGCTAATGTCTCTTACACTGTTAGGTTCTCAGTCCCAGTCTCTTTTAGCTGCCACTAGGGAAGTCAGATCTCACACTCCATGGGTTTTTCTGAGCCTAGAAATGAATAAAAGTAGTGCAGCCAGCGTGGTGCAGTGGGGTCAGACTGGGGTCCCAGCCTCAGTGCTGCTTCCATGTCATTAAGAACAGTGTGAACAGCAAAGAACAGTCTCACTCCCGGGCATGAGGAGTCAGGCACAGAATTAGAAGGCGGACACTGATAACAGATGTCTTGGTCATGACAGGGGCCATGAGAAGCGGGGAGCTGGCTTACACTGGGTCAGATACAAATGAAATGATGTCTACGGCTTTTACCAATTTTAGGATTCTACAGCCATATGGGTCTCTGGTATGAAATCCCAGAGCACCCAATAATTAATTGAGAGGATTCCATAATTACAGAATAGCCCATTAATTTCCATTGGCAACATTCCAATGAATAGCAAGAGTTTGTGATGCTTTTTTTTTTTTTTTCTGTAATAATGTCTGAGCTCCACGAAATCAAGAAGTGAAATATGGAATTGTGTGCTTTAAAAAAAACATGTGCTACAGAGGCAAATCTGGCCTCAGTCCTGAATTCCATAGACAGCCCCTTATTGCTAACAGCTGTGCTGGTTTGGTTTTCCACAGCAGCCCCACATTCTCCTATATGTGAAGCAGCTAACACGTAGAAATGACTTTCTTGGATCTGCTCAATGTATTTTTCATGAAAAGGTGACTGATTGCACTCCTTCTGCAAAAAAAAAAAAAAAAAAGTACTGTGTTTAAGTGAATGAGAGCTTGAGAGCTTGAGAACTTTTGATAATACTTTTAGTTTTATAATCTTGTTCTAAACAGTCTTTATGGCTACATCCAAATTCTCAGTTCTAAGGAATTTCAGAAAGCTAGTACTCTTGCTTGAAAAATCCCATGGATGGAGGAGCCTGGTAGGCTGCAGTCCATGGGGTCGCTAAGAGTCGGACATAACTGAGCGACTTCACTTTCACTCTTCACTTTCCTGTATTGGAGAAGGAAATGGCAACCCACTCCAGTGTTCTTGCCTGGAGAATCCCAGAGATGGGGGAGCCTGGTGGGCTGCTGTCTATGGGGTCGCACCGAGTTGGACACGACTGAAGCAACTTAGCAGCAGCAGCAGCAGCAGTCTATTTAAAGATTAAGTGGGGAGAATAGAAATAAATTGAGTAAATATGGTTAATGCCCTCCTTGTTCCCTTGGTTGCTTTTGGTAGTGTGCACAAATAATTGATGTAATAGTCCATGCTTCTGCATGTCAGGGAGCGGAAAGCATAACTATCAAAGGCTCCTGTATCTGTTTGCTTCACTCAGTTCTTCCTGGATGAAAAGGGGTGGAAGAAATAGCCCTGTTGTAGATGTCTGTGAACTGCACCTCCAAGATGTGCAGTGCACAACATAGGTAGCCTTTTGGGCAGTCTTGCAAAGAAATGTGCCAGTCCCTGTGGCCAACATTATGTCTATGATAGAGATCACTCTGCAAGTGAGGTGACTGGTAGCTAGAAAAATACTGAATGATTTGTTCACTAAAAAGGGAGAGTAGAAAATATCCTGTCTTCTGATTCCTGTTCTAGTATTATCTTGTGACTAAACCCTCAGAGATAAGGAAGTTTAGTGTAATATCATGTATTAATATGATATGCAGTAGAGATGAACACAAATACTGACTAAAATATGACTTTAGACAGCAAGTTGTCCTCCTTCAGGCTACAGTGCAGGCTCAGTCCAGCTACCATTAGGGACAAACATGACTCCTTCACTTCAGAGAGGAAATTTTCTTTCAAGAAGAGGGTGTATTCTGTATTTATTGTTCAACTATCTTTTTGGTCTATATTAATTTTATATCCCTGGAACTATACTGCAGATTAGATACTTTTTGTTGATGTCAGAATTTACAGTCAATCTAAATTTTAAAAATATGAAAGAACTAACAGAACATAGAACAGAAGAAAGAAAGATAGAAGGTAATTCAGCTCAATTTAATCAGTAAAATGATTCTTTCATTAAAGCATTTACCTTAGGAGAGCTTGAAACCATTAATACCAATAATAATCAGGAAGGCTAAAAGCCAAAATAAATCAAGTGGTCTTTTATTACATGGCATGGATCTAAGTGCTCACATATATTATTTTATTCAGTCTTTTTTGAGAAAACAGTGAGGTAGAAACTATCATCCCTTCTTAATAAATGAGACATGAAAGCAAAAAGCTGTGCATGTGTGTGGTGGAGGCATAGGGTAGGGGGTTGGAATATTCATTTCTATTAATATTTAACCTACCTGTATTGAATCTCTACCATAATACACAGCAACTATATGTTTATTGCTGTAGGGAACAAAGATAAATGAGACATAGTCCCCAGCTCAAGATATTTGCCATCTAGGGGATTAGAGAGGAATGTACATAATTACAGGATGGTGGATGTAACTTATTCATATTCTCAAAATCTCCCTTTATTATGGAAAATGGATGACCCAATATATAGAAACTAAATGAACTGTAGTTATGGCTGATGATGGTTAAAATCATAAGTAAAATTAATGAAGCCATTAAAAGCAAGCCTTCAAGAAAATTCCACTGGTGTGTCAAATAAAAGCATATTAATAACTCCCCTTGACTCACCACACACACAAAAAGAAATGGAAACAAAAAGTAAAATTGAGATGCTAATTTTTTTTCAGTAATCTCTCATTCCATTACCCAAACAAAGTTATTAAACAAATGGAAAGTAGACATAAAGAGGGTTTTGGAAGGTATTAGCTTCAGAAAAACCAGTTCAGTCACCACACTGCCATATCATGTATCCTCTAAAAGGTGTGGGTTTGAAGCTGATGGCTGATCATGATCACAAAGCAACCTTGTTTGAATGACAGGACACTCAAGTCTCAAAGAGGAGACCAAGGAGAAAATGACTTCAGGGTGAATCCTACATTCCATTAGAACATTTAGAGTTACACAACTCCCAGCTTAGAACTGCATCTAAGCATAGGATATTGCTAGTTTCTTAAATATCTGGGAAAATCTTGGCATTGTGGGATCAGGGCATTTATAACTCCTTGACAGTTGGATAAGAGTCTGTCCAATGTGAATGGATCATCAGCAGTCCCAACCATCTTGTTGCGCTAGCTCATTGCTTTTGACATTTACAGAGGGTGACCAAACTTTACAGCATTTTAAACTGAATGATTTTAAAACTGTTTGACTATTTGGGAGAAAGCAGCAGCTCATGTTGGTAAAAAAAAAATTGGAGAACGTGGAAATGAGATTGTGATATGACTAGGCAAGAGCAAGATCATTCTCGCTTTAGGAGAGAAAAAAATTGGCAAACTCTTTAATTGCTTCAGCTAGTGTGTGCTCTCATAGCTATACTTTTTATGCATTTAGCTTGAATAATTAAAGTATACATTAAATAATTAAAGTATACAATAATTAAAGTATGCTTTATTTACATAATCTCATTCATGACTGAGTCAGCTGAAGTTCATTATAGTCAAAAGCAAGTAGCAGGAATAGAATTGCTATTTTAAAGTAGTGGTTCTCAGTCTGTTTTCTGGGTTAGAGGCCTCAGAATCCCCTGGAAATTTGTGAGAAATTAACACCTGGCTCCCATGATGGCTCAGCTGTAAAGCATCCACCTGTGGATTTAGGAGATGTGAGTTGTTCCCCGGGTCAGGAAGATGCCCTGGAGCAGGAATGGCAATCCACTCCAGTATTCTTGCCTGGGAAGTCCCATGGACAGAGGAGCCTGGGGGACTGTAGACTGTGGGGTCCCAAAAGAGTCAAACATGACTTAGCAACTAAACAAAAACACAGCAGGTCCTAACCAAGACCTACTGTTTCAGGAACTCTGGGGATGGGGTTAGCAATCTGCTTGAACAAGCCCTATTAGATGGTCTCAATTGGGGTATGCTAAAGTTTGAGAACCACAGTTAGTGCTCTCAAATACCAGAAGGGGTAAGCCACTTTGTGCAACTGGCTTGCAAAATACAATTAAATGGTTTAAGCCATTGGCTTC
Organism: Capricornis sumatraensis; assembly: GCF_032405125.1. Taxonomy (NCBI): domain Eukaryota; kingdom Metazoa; phylum Chordata; class Mammalia; order Artiodactyla; family Bovidae; genus Capricornis; species Capricornis sumatraensis. Next base: position 115,641,536 of record NC_091069.1, read on the forward strand.
CTGGAATCTGGGCCCCAGTTAAAAGCACTCACATTCACATTTTGCAAATCTCTATTATGGTCAAACAAATTATGTTTGCTGGTCAAACATAATTGTAGGCTGAATTTGACCCACTGACCCTTAGTTGGCAGCTTTGGTTTTAAAGACGTAAGTATTTAGCAACACAATTTTAGAAAAGGTTTACAATTTTAAAGCAGGTTTATCACAATTTACATGATGAAAAATATTTTCCTTGCAGTTTACCATCTTGGACGTTTATCTCATATCTCAAAACTTTTGGAGTTGTAGATGCTCAACTAATATTTAAACTGGTTGCCTGGTCTGATGATGATTAAAAAAATAGAGGAAGTTATGTCTCCCAAGGATCAATGACTATAGGTATGTGTGTAGTTGGTCCAGCCAGGATGGGCTGTATAATGTTTTAAAGGCAGTGGAAAATTGGAAAAAAAAAAAAAAGCTGTGTTCTCCATAGCCAAGCAAAGTTCACATAAAAGACACGTTTAAGAAAATAATAATTAAGAATTTCAAGATGATAACAGAAGAATAGAGTTCTACTGATCATGGGACCTGTGTGACAACACAAATGGTGCGTCTATGGAGTCAGACCTGGATCCAATGCTATTTCTTTTTTTTTTTTTTTTTCATGTGGATACTATTTGTCTATTTTACCAAAAAATGAATAGGCAAAATTGGCTCAGGTGGTTAAGAATCTGCCTGCAAAGCAGGAGACCCGAGTTCAAACTCTGGGTCAGGAAGATTCCCTGAGGAATGGCAAACCACTCCAGTATTCTTATCTTGAGAATTCCATGTACAGAGGAGCCTGGAGGGCTACAGTCCATGGGGTCACAAGTAATCAAACACAACTGAGTGTCTAACACTTATCCTTACTTAAGGACAGGTTGTAGGGAGATAAACTAAAATAGATCAGTTCTATACTATGGATGGGCTTCCCTGGTGGCTCAGCTGGTAAAGAATCTGTCTATAATGTGGGAGACCTGGGTTTTTGACCCCTGGGTTGGGAAGATCTCCTAGAAAAGGGAACGCTACCCACTCCAGTATCCTGTCCTGGAGAATTCCATAAACAGTATAGTCCATGGGGTAACAAAGAGTCAGACGCTACTGAGTGACTTTCACTTTCTTTCACTTTCATACTATGGGATATGTGAATGGGTTTGTTGAACCTTGAAAAGAATTGTAAAAATAGAATAGAACATTAAAAAATTACTGTAATTGATCTTACTTCCATTAAGACTTTGCTCTTAATTATATTTATATGTGGATGATCTTAAGTTGAAAATTTCATAAGGACAAGAACTTTCTTATTCTTAATTACTTCTATGACATGATTGATATCAATCTATAATGCATTATACTGAGAATGACATTTGATAACCACATCTTCCAAATGAATAAATTAAGCATTTTGGAAGCTTATACAAACTCTTTCAAGTGACATGGATACTGCAGACATCACTGATGGAGTCAAAGCATCTTCCAGATTTCCTAAATTATTCCCCAAGTATAGCTTCTGGGAAGAAAACAATGTCAAGTGACCACCTCAGATTTAGGCAAAGTAGGTATCTGCCTACTTAAGGGGTGTAGAGGAACACGTCTCAGAGTCTTTCTTTCATGTTAGTGTGAGACATAGCTTTGCATATTGCCTGAAATTTCTTTCCTTGTAGAGCCACTAACTTTATCGAGGCATTACACTGTCAACAAATACATGCTCTTGACTTCATCCTGTGTCAAGGCAAAACATTACTCCAGAATTGAGCAAACTGCAGATTTCACAATAGCACCTTCTTACCCTTGGAGCAAAATCCAAACATCTTATGATGTTTCCAGGACATTTTTTAAAAGTAGGTTCCTCCCTACCTTTCCATCCCATTTCACCTCATTCTACCACTTGCAGATTGTTCTCTGGACACACTGTTCTGGAACAGGTGGAGCCTTGTTCTCCCTGACTTTTCACCCAGTGACTTTTATTTGACCTTCCAACTGAGACAGAAAAATTTCTCAGAGAGGCCTCTCTTCAACTTTTCTTTCTAATATGCTAATGCTAATATCCCACCATAGGGACCAACCCTCATCACCCTCCATCAGCTCCACAGCAGGCTCCTTTTTGGTAATCACTGCAATCAGTGACCCTCTCTCATTTTTATACTTAGTTATTTATTTAGGTTGTTTGTCATCTCTAGTATATAAACTTCTTTAAAGCAAGGACCCACTGTCTTGTATATCTCCAAATCCTTAATGCCTATAACAGTGTCTGACTCAGAGCACATAATAAATATATAGTGACAAGTACTGAGTGAAATATACAAGAAGTATATTTGAGTGGATCTTGGGAAGGGGTACTAGAGAAAGAAGATAAGGGACAGGGAATTATGAATAGAAAAGCTAGAGGGAAGGAGACATACTGAAACTACATATAATTAGTTGAGGATGAACCATAAGAAGGTCCTGATGCAGGAATAGGGAGCCAGCAAATCCTAGAGTCTCAGGAAAGAAGGAACAGCAGAAAAGGAAATTGAAAGGGAGTGAAAATGCTTGACCCCCCTTATAATAGTTTTGTGAGTATAATTCTATTAAAATCTGACAACATTGGGATTTCTCTGGCTATCCGGTGGTTAGGAGTCCTCATGTCCACTGCAGGAGCAGGGATTCAGTCCCGGGTCTGTGAATTAAGATCCCACAAGCCACATGACATGCACCCTCAAAATAAGCTGACAAAATTTATGAGAAAGTATTCCCAAAATACTCTCATTGTAAGAGTGCTGATAATTTACTTTCTTAAGATCCGTGCAAAGCAAACAATATCCTATTCTGAAGACTGGAAAACTAAAAACTTGATGTGCTGACTGAGGTTTGTAAATCACCAAAATCAGGTTTTCACTGAGGCTCATAGATCTAGAAAGCTTTAGCAGTTTGGGCTTGGAGTTATTTTCCAAAAGAAGATATTTGGTCAGCACTACATTTTCAAAGTAAAAACCATTCTTCATCTACCTCCTTTACGCTCAATTGCAACTTTTTAAAAGTACTTTGAGGAGAAGTTTTCCTTGTTTAGTCACAACTTGGAAGAATTTTATTTTTAGTTTTGACCTAAATCAAATAATCTTGAACCATAGCATTTTTTTAGGGGAGAGGGGGAAGGGAGCAATAATTTTCCCTATTTTAAGAAACCTGAACTCTATTTGCACTCAGAAAAACAACACTCTCAATAACCTGAACATGCAAACTTCAAAACTTGGCAGTGTGGGAGAGTCTGAATTAAGGAAAAAAAGCAACCGAAGCCAAATCCGATGAAAACCTGTCTCATACTTTTAAAATCACCCAGATCTAAATAGAATAAAAGAATGTCTTGCTGTGAGAGGGGCCACAATTTCTTTCATTAAAAAATGTTATCTCCATTTATGATGGTTCAGTGAATGGTAATGTAACTAGAAGGTTTGGTTTAGGATGCCACAACAATGATGATATAAATCAGAGCACTAGTTAAGGTGCTAGACAGCACTCACCAAAAAACAGTCTCCAGTGATGTTCTCCATCATCCTTTCCCATGAGCAACAGGTGATAATTCAGAAATCATTTTAAAGTTGTTTTGAATCCAAAGTCTGACTTCAAGTGTCAAGATCTTACAATTATCACTACATTGATTGACATTTGGAAAAAACCTACTCAAAGTACATGCTATTTATTATCTCAGGGTTAGGACTTCTTCCAGGAATCAGTTTTTTTTTTTTTTTTATTTTCTCATTGTTTTTATAGTTTATAAATGAATACTCTACATACATAACTGTAAATAACAAAAGAATTAAGATAACTTATAGTTGCATATCATGAGCACTCCCTCCTAGGTCACTGAGAATAGAATAGGTTACTGCAATTTGTTGAACTAAACTGAATACATTTTACAAAACATCTTATAATTAACATGAGAGAGTGTTCCTTTTGTGGTTGACAGTATACTTACTGGTGAGTCTCTATAAGTTCTTCACAGGCTGATACAATAGCAAAATTTTTAGCAATTCAGGCTTTAGCATTAAATAAAAGAATTTTGAGTCTCAACTGTACTACTTGCTATGTGAATTTGGGAAGATTACTCTAGAAGCCTAGATTTCTTTATCTGAAAATCAGGATGATATACGCCTTAAGTCCTGAAAATCTGAAAAATAACAAATATTATGAAGTGCTTAACATACATTCTAGCAAACGATAGAATACTTGCACAGTAATGGTGACAATAGTAAGAAGTGATTGAAGCAGTATTACATGGTAGCAGCAGCAATGGTGGAAGGAGAAACGCTTGTCATATCATTAACTATAATGCATATTATAATTATAGAACAATCTAGATTTTCATCACAGTTGCACTATATAAGATAACTCTTATTTTGAATATTTCAGGGATGTCATTGGACTAAAGTAAACTGTACGTTTAAAAGGCATTGTAGGTGTTTTTGGTATCCTGGTCTGTTGACCATGTCTCACTATAAGCTTATTGCTTTTCTGATTCATAAGAAAGAATTCTCTGCCATACCCTGTTAGCAAAACAGTTTCCAAAAGAAATAAGAAATAAGTAAAGTATGCATTATCTCATGTAAGAGATATAAGGATGAATAAAATATAGCCCCTACTATCAAGAGAAGTTCAAGCCATAGAGTATAGTGTGATAAAGAATTACAGAAACAAAGGAAAATTACAAATCAATAAGCGTGTTAAATGAGAAACACAAAATGCAACAGAGTTAAAAGGAGAAAAATAGACTTATTTGGTGGAATCAAGAAAGAATGAAGGAGTAGAATGTGGGTGCATTTTGAAAGACTGAACAAAGAAAAAGAAATAACACACTGGGAGACAAACCTCCGTGGGTCTCCGGTTTTTCTCCATGTCTCTTGGACAATGGTTGCTTTTGTTCCAGACTGTCCCTGTAGCTCAGACAGTAAAGAATCTGCCGGCAATGCAGGAGACCCAGATTCGAGCCCCAGGTTGGGACAATCCCCTAGAAAAGGGAATGGCAACCCACTCCAGTTTTCCTGTCTGGAGAATCCCATGAACAGAGGAGCCTGGTAGGCTACAGTCCACGCAGTCACAAAGAGTCAGACACGACTGAGTGACTAACACTGCTACCTCTTTTCTCTCCAAGAGATAAGTATACAAATAACGTTGAGGGATACAGTGTAGAGCACAAGACAGGTTTGTTTCCTTCCCAATAAAATAAAGATAATGTCTCCCACTGTGGCAAAGTTCAGACAGGTGTTCTTTCTGCAAATTACAAGAGATTTGGGTGTTCCAGACTTAGAGTTCTTCAGGTATAGTGCAAATCTACTGTGTATGCAGCAAACTAAACTTGATAGTAAATAGAATATTATTATTAGAAAATTAATCAGCCTAAATCTTGTCACATAAGTGTTATATCTGATATAAGAACAAATGGGAATGTAAAGAATGTGTTATCATCTACTAAATCAATGTATAAACTTCAAGTTGCATTATTTTCTTTCTACATTCTAATTATTTGAATTTAAGCTATTTTTAATAACAGTGATAAAAAACAAATATACTTTGCAGGTATAATTTTATATACTAAAAGTCCTTCTTAAAATTATATTTGCTTATAAAACAAATTGATAAGCTATCACTGCACATAGTAAAACAAATATTTATTTGGTCAAACAGAATATATGTGTATATACATATGTTTATATCTGTATAACTATGTGTTTATATATGTGTATACATATATATAGAGAGAGACATGGAGAGAGACTTTGGTAAAACAACATATATATATATATATACACACACATAGTATGTGTGTGTGCATGTTATAACCAAACACTAATTTAGCCTTCAGTTCAGTTCAGTCGCTCAGTCATGTCTGACTCTTTGTAACCCCATGAATCGCAGCACACCAGGCCTCCCTGTCCATCACCATCTCCCGGAGTTCACTCAACTCATGTCCATCGAGTCGGTAATGCCATCCTGCCATCTCATCCTCGGTCGTCTCCTTCCCCTCCTGCCCCCAATCCCTCCCAGCATCAGAGTCTTTTCCAATGAGTCAACTCTTCGCATGAGGTGGCCAAAGTACTGGAGTTTCAGCTTTAGCATCATTCCTTCCAAAGAACACCCAGGGCTGATCGCCTTTAGAAAGGACTGGTTGGATCTCCTTGCAGTCCAAGGGACTCTCAAGAGTCTTCTCCAACACCACAGTTCAAAAGCATCAATTCTTCGGCACTCACCTTTCTTCACAGTCCAACTCTCACATTCATACATGACCACAGGAAAAACCATAGCCTTAACTAGACGGACCTTTGTTGGCAAAATAACGTCTCTGCTTTTGAATATGCTATCTAGGTTGGTCATAACTTTCCTTCCAAGGAGTAAGTGTGTTTTAATTTCATGGCTGCAAGCACCATCTGCAGTGATTTTGAAGCCCATAAAAATAAAGTCTGACATTGTTTCCACTATTTCCCCATCTATTTCCCATGAAGTGATGGGACCGGATGCCATGATCTTCGTTTTCTGAATGTTGAACTTTAAGCCAACATTTTCACTCTCCTTTTTCACTTTCATCAAGAAAGTGAAAGCATTTTAGTTCCTCTTCACTTTCTGCCATAAGGGTGGTGTCATCTGCATATCTGAGATTAGTGATATTTCTCCCAGCAATCTTGATTCCAGCTTGTGCTTCTTCCAGTCCAGCGTTTCTCATGATGTACTCTGCATATAAGTTAAATAAGCAGGGTGACAATGTACAGCCTTGACATACTCCTTTTCCTATTTGGAATCAGTCTTTTATTCCGTGTCCAGTTCTAAATGTTGCCTCCTGACCTGCATATAAGTTTCTCAAGAGGCAGGTTAGGTGCTCTGGTATTCCCATCTCTCTCAGAATTTTCCACAGTTTATTGTGATCCACATAGTCAAAGGCTTTAGCATAGTCAATAAAGCAGGAATAGATGGTTTTCTGGAACTCTCTTGCTTTTTCCATGATCCAGCAGATGTTGGCAATTTGATCTCTGGTTCCTCTGCCTTTTCTGGGTGTACACGGTTCACGTATTGCTGAAGCCTGGCTTGGAGAATTTTGAGCATTACTTTACTAGTGTGTGAGATGAGTGCAATTGTGCGGTAGCTTGAGCATTCTTTGACATTGCCTTTCTTTGGGATTGGACAAAAACTGATCTTTTCCAATCCTGTGGCCACTTCTGAGTTTTCCAAATTTGCTGGCATATTGAGTGCAGCACTTTCACAGCATCACCTTTCAAGTTTTGAAATAGCTCAACTGAAATTCCATCACCTCCACTAGCTTTGATTGTAGTGGTGATTTCTAAGGCCTACTTGACTTCACATTCCAGGATGTCTGGCTCTAGGTCAGTGATCATACCATCGTGATTATCTGTGTCTTGAAGATCTTTTTTGTACAGTTCTTCTGTGTATTCTTGCCACCTCTTCTTAATATCTTCTGCTTCTGTTAAGTCCATACCATACTGAGCCCATCTTTGCATGAAATGTTCCCTTGGTATCTCTAATTTTCTTGAAGAGATCTCTAGTCTTTCCCATTCTGTTCTTTTCCTCTATTTCTTTGCGTTGATCGCTGAGAAAGTCTATCTATTCATTGGAACTCTGCATTCAGATGCTTATATCTTTCCTTTTCTCCTTTGCTTTTTGCTTCTCTTCTTTTCACAGCTATTTGCAAGGCCTTCCCAGACAGCCATTTTGCTTTTTTGTATCTCTTTTCCATGGGGATGTTCTTGATCCCTGTCTCCTGTACAAAGTTACGAACCTCAGTCCATAGTTCATCGGGCACTCTAATTGTGTTCTGAATCTAAAGTCCAAGTTCTTTGGAACTAACAGAGATGGATGACCGACATTTCAGTTTAACAATATCGAAGGGGCCCCTTGGTAGAATTACAACAAGGAAGGTGGGAGGGAGGAATGAATGGAATGAAAAGAGGGGAAGTCTTTGACTGTCTGTCTCCCCCAGTCTACATAGTTCCCTGAGCAGTTAGTTACTAGAGGAAGCTGTCAGACACGCTGACATCTCATTCTTAAGAAGACATGAGAAAATAGTAACAAAGGCATTACTGCCAGCAGCTGCCAAACTGTTTATTTCCCAAGATATCTTAATCACACTCTCTTTAATGACTGGTGCTTTTTATTGTCAGTCTTTTTTAAACCATATTTATTCAGCATGACTCTGAGACTCTGTGTCCATGGTAGTCTGGGGGAAACTTAAGGGATCTTTTTTGCATTGCCTGGTAAATTGTTTAGCCACGAATCACAAAATTCAAGTAATGATTATAATAATCCGTACCTGCAGTCTCCAGTTTCCTCAGTAAGTGATATTTTCATTTTCCAATCTTCAAAACTAAGATCGTGAGGCACTTCAAGATGGCTGTATAGAAAGATCCTGAACTCACCTCCTTTCACAGATACAACAAATATAGTCATGCATGAAATAAATCCCTCTGAAAAAAACCTGAGCATCTAGCACTTGCTATAAAATTAAGAATAAAAGGGCCACATGGAGATGTGTAGGAGAGGCAGAGACATACTTATCAACCCCACCTCCCCCAACCCCAGAGTAGCAACTCACAATCTTGAGGGATGTCAAAAATAAACAAGTACTTACATACATAAAATGGAGCTTCTCACACACCACCCACCTGAATCCCTGGGACCTGCACCTGAGAGATGAGCCCTCAAAGTGTCTGGCTTTGAAAACCAATGGATCTGCTGTTCAGAAGAAACATAAGGTTATCATGAATGAAGATTTTGCATTTAAAGTGCTCATATAGAGACCCATTTTCCCTGGGACCCAGTTTGAAAAGAGCCTAGACTTTATGTGAAGGAGAGTCACTTACTCACAGAGCATCTGCGAAAGGGTCAGGAATCTCCCGCATCACTCTCCAGAACACTGACAGATGCAGTTAGCATGGGCTCCCTTAGCATTGCTGGTGCTGAGGCTAATGGAGGCCATCTTTTCCTTCTCACTCTGACTTGATTCCAGTGGTGAGTGAACATCCCCTGTCCCCTGCCCACACCACTTGCACCTGGCACTGCTAGATGCAGATGGAGGGCAGCCTGCCCCACCATGCCACCAGAACCAGTGCGCAAAGAGATTTGACCTACCCCATGCCACACACAAAACCCTATCAAACCCAACAGGCACACACAGGGGATGCACCTTGAGCTCATGTCAATAGCTGGAGTAAGATTCTGGACCCCATGGGGCTGAAATATGTGGAGAGATAGTTTGAGAGACAACCAAAACCGTGGCACGGATAAACAACAAGCTCATCTCCTACAAAGGGCTACTCCTTCAAGACAGGGAAAGAGGATTGGAGGACTGTTTTCCATAATAAATACACACACATACATACACACACACACACACACGCATGCACACACACACACATACACACACACACACACAACCACAGAGAGTCAAACAAAATAGGAAAACAGAAGAAAATATCCCAAATGAAGAAATAAGATGAGACCACAAGGGAAAAAGAAACAATGAAATGGATATAAATAATTTACCTGATAAGGACTTCAAAATGTTGGTCATAATGCTCATGGAATCAAGGAGAATAATGGAGGGATACAATGAGAAATTCAACAAAGAAACAGAAAATATAAGAAAGTTCCAAACAGAACTCACAGAGCTAAAGAATACAATAACTGAACTGAAAAATACACTAAAAGACATTTATAGCAAACTAGATAATGCAGAAACATGGATCCTCACTTGGAAGACAGTGACTTCTGTCAGTCAGTCACTTGGAAGTCACTTGGATCAGTCACTTGGAAGACAAGGTAGTGGATATCACCCAAACAGAACAGCAAAAAGGAAAAACAGAATTCTTAAATGTGAGGGCAGTTGAAGAAAGCTTTGGAATATCAAGTATACTAACCTTCTCATTACAAGGGTCCTAGAAGGAGACAAGAAAGACAAAGGGGGAAGAGATACATTAGAAGAAATTAAAAAATAATTCTATAACCCCAGGAAAGAAACATAGCCATTCAGGTCCAGGAAGTGCAGTGTGTCCCATACAAGACAAACCCCAAGACATCCACATCAAAGCTAATTATCATTAAGATGTCGAATTTTAAAAATAAAGAGAGAATCTTAAAAGAACCAAAAGAAAAACAACTAGCTGTGTTCAAAGGAACCCCCATAAAATCATCTCCTGATTCTTCAGCTGCAACTTTGCAGGACTGGTGTGATATATTCAAAGTGTTGAAAGGAGAAAACTGCCAACAAGGAATACTCTACCTGGCAAGATTATCACTCAGATTTGAAGGGGAGATAAAAGAGCTTCCCAGAAATCAAAAGCTTAAGGAGTTAATCTCCACCAAACCAGCCTTAGAAGAAATTTTAAAGGGATTTCTTTTTAGCTGAAAAGGCTGTATCTAGAAATAAGAAGATATGTAAAAGAAAATGCCTCACTGTGAAAGGCAAATATATAGCGTAGTGGTACAACCACTTTAAACACTTCTTATGAAGGATAAAAGTAGTAAAATCAACTATAACTATAATAATTAGTTATGTTTCTGTTTATTCACTAAGTCATATCTGACTTTTTTTGACCCCATGAACTGTAGCCTGCCAGGCTCCTCCGTCCATGGGATTCTCCAGGCAAGAATACTGGAGTGGATTGCCATTTCCTTCTCCAGGGGATCTTTCCCGACCCAGGGATTGAACTCAAGTCTCCTGCATTGGCGGGTGGATTCTTTACCATTGAGCCACCAGGGTGTGTGTGTGCTTAGCCAGCAGGAAAGCCATAATAATTAAGGAACACCAAAAAAAATAATTTAATGTAAAATATGACCTCAAAAAATAAAATGAGAGAGTAAAAATGAAGATCAAAATAAAATTTTGTTCATTTTAGGTGATTTTAATATGTCATTTCCTGTACCTGGAATATTCTATTTCAGAGAGCCCGTATCAGAGAGGTCTTGCTAATCACAAGTATAACACAGCATCTGAACTGTCAATTTAGCTTCCCCTCTTCCCATTTACCTGTTCTACTTTTCTCTATGTTTCTTACATCATTGGACAGACATTTATTCATGATCTTCTCCATTTAATGCCTATTGTCTAACTCCACAAAAGAGAGTAAACATCATGATATCATGGATTTTATTTTATATCAAACCCTAGAGCAGTGCCAGCTACAGGAATAGCCAGAAAGATTTTATTAAAAATTCCCTCACAACTCATTCGATAAAGAATCTGTCTGCCATGCAGGAGACCCCAGTTTGAGTCCTGGGTCAGGAGAACCAGGAGAAGGAAATGGCAACCCACTCCAGTATTCTTTCCTAGGAAATCCCATGGACAGAGGAGCCTGGTGGGCTACAGTTCATGGGACCACGAGAGTCGGACATGACTGGGTGACTAAACCACCATCCTACATTTCCTACCAGCACTCACATGTGTAATTAGTTCCTAGCTCTTGTCCATAACAGCTTTGTGACCTAGTGGTAAAGAACCTGTCTCCAATGCAGGAGATGTAGGAGACTGGGTTTGATCCCTGGGTCAGGAATATCCCCTAGAGGAGGATATGACAGTCCACTCCAGTGTTCTTGCCTGGAGAATCCCATGGATAGAGAAGCTTGGTGGGCTACAGTACATGGGGTAACAAAGAGTCAAACATGGCTGAAGCAACTTAGCACATACGCACAGCGATCATTGTCTGACCCAAGATGGTCAGTCTCTTTCTCCAAGATTCCACACCTGGACATAGTTGATTGATTAGAAATGAGTATCTGTCCTGTGTTAGAACTTTTAGGAACAGTAGTAAGTTAAGTCTGTTTTTCCTTATGTGGTTAAAGTTTAGATAGTTAAGGCTCCTGTTGATGGCTTATTTTATTCAGAAAGATAGACAGTTGTGGGAAAACACAATGAAGCTAAAATCTAAAGACCATAATACAAAATGGTGGACTCTTAAGTCAAAATCCAGAATCCTGATTTCCTGAGTAGTTCCTCAAGCAATAAAAACAGTTTTCAACAAATTCAGGGAAGAAATAAATTAGCACTTAATTCTTGAGCTGAAAAATATTAAACCATGACTTCATTTTTAATATTGCTTCCAGCATTTGTCTCTTTAGAGGTAAGAGCAATGCATCTATTTTAACATGGGTGTGATTTTTCTACAACTTCACCATTAGTTATAGCTCCAGGTCAAAAGAATCAGTTCTATTCTCTATGGGAATATCAAGGCTGAGTATTTTATTGTTGTTGAGAAAAGAACAGCAGCTGATGTAACTAACTAAATGCAAACATAGTGAGGCACATTTCGTTTCACAGTGATCAAGTTATTCATGGAATTTTATGTAATCATATCCTGACTTAACGGCTGAAAGAAGTGGGTAAAAATGACCATTATCTTTATTTGGAACAAAACAATAATAGTATCAGTGGTCCTATAGCCTAGTATCCAACTCCTGGAGAAATTAAACTGTAACTTACTTTTCGATGCAGGATACCGCATGCTTGGGGCTGGTGCACTGGGATGACCCAGAGAGATAGTATGAGGAGGGAGGTGGGAGGGGAGTTCAGGATTGGGAACTCGTGTACACCTGTGGCAGATTCATGTTGATGTATGGCAAAACCAATACAGTATTGTAAAGTAAAATAAATTTAAAAAAATTTTAATTTAAAAATTAAAATTAAAAAAATGTCAAAGTGGGCAGTAGAATTTAAAAAAACAAAATCATTCTTAACAGCAGAGAAAGATGTCTCAATGCAAAATTTTTCCATTTCATAACTTTGTCAGAGCCAATCCGTTGTGTCATAACCACTGTCAGAACTATATTCTTCCTATTTTTGCTTTTTAATTTCCCTTCATAGGTGTTGAATCTACATGAACAAGAGTTAATTATCTCCAACCATTATGCATGTTTGAACAGCTTAGTTTCTCTCCCTTTTCAACTCGTTTATGCATGGTTTTATGAGTTTAATGGGGCTTCCCTGGTGGCTCAGTGGTAAAGAACCCACCTGCCAAGCAGGAGACACAGGTTTGATCCTCGGGTTGGGAAGATCCCCTGGAGAAGGAAATGGCAACCCATTCCAGTATTCTTGCCTGGGACATCCCATGGACAGAGGAACCTGGGAGCTACACTCCATGAGATTGCAACAGTTGGACGTGACTTAGCAACTAAAGAACAACAAACATGAGTTGAACAATGTTCTTTAAGTTTTTATCCCTTGAAGTCCTAGCTTCTAGGACACCCGAGTGTGACCTTATTTGGATATAAGGTCTTTATAGACGTAATGAATTTAAAATAAGGGCATTAAGTTGGGTCTTCAACCAATATAATTGACATCCTTTTAAGAAGAGGAAATTTGGAGACTTCCCTGGTGGTCCAGTGGTTAAGATTCTGTGCTGCTGATGCAGGGGCTGTAGGTTCAATTCCTGGTCAGTGAACTAAGACCCTACATGCTGGGCAGCATGGCCGAAAAGGTTAAAAAAAACAGAAACGGAAATTTAGATATAGAAATGTAGAGAGGAAAGACAATGTAAAGATACACAGAGAAGATAGCCATCTATAAGCCAAGGAGAGAGGCATGGAACAGATTCCTTTTCAAAGCTCTCAAAAGGAACCAAACCTACAATTTCCCTTGATCTCAGACCACTAGACTCCATAACTATTTCTATTGCTTAAACCACTTAGTTTGTGGCATTTTGCTATGGCAGCACTAATAAAGTAATACACATGATTAATCTTATCCTTCAAGTGAAAAGGAAGTGTTCGTAGCTCAGTTTGTCTGACTCTGATTCCACGGACTATATCCTGCATGTAACCTGCCAGGCTCCTCTGTCCATGGGATTTCCCAGGCGGGAATACTAGAGTGGGTAACCATTCTCTTCTCCAGGGGATCTTCCTGACCCAGGGATCGAACCTGGTTGCCTGCATTGCAGGCAGATTCTTTACCACCTGAGTCACCAAGGAAGCCCTAAATTTTGGCAGCACTGCACAACATGCTGGAATTGTTGGGCAGAGATTAAACCTGAGATCCCTGCACTGGGAGTGCAGAGTCTTAACCACTGGACCAATAAGGAAAACACCATCTCAGCTCTTCATCCTAAGCATGTTCATAGATTTAGCTATGTGTCTTCCTACCTGTGCTCTCAGGTCAAGACACAAACCTTTCATATTCTAAGTAACTACTCCATCATCTGGCCCCTGTGGACCTATTTAGTCTGCTATGTGCCACATTCCGTTCTTTCTCACTACCATGTTCCAGCTGTACCAAACTACTATACTTTTCATTCCACAAATGGTCGTGACTCTTGTGCCTCCAAGTTTTCACTCATGCCCTTTCCTCTGCTATTAACCACTTCTAGTCCCTCTCCTTATCCTCTTGCTCTTTTCTCTAACTGACTTTTAATAATCATTTGGTCTCAGCTTATACAACTTCCTCTTGGAAATTTTCTCTGATGTCTAATTGTGACCTCATGGGCTGCAGCCCACAAGGCTCCTCTGTCTCTAGGATTTTTCAGGCAAGAATACTGGAGTGCGTTGCCATTTCCTTCTCCAGCAATAACTAGCTTACATATCTACTGTTACCAAAGCACAAAAAACTATCTTTAAGATAACACTATTTCCTTGTTTTTGCCTCTCAAAAGATGCAAACCTCCTTGTAGCTAGGAATGTGTTCTGTAATGTTATTTCTGTGATCTAAAATAATACTAGGCTAGCAGCACATAATAGACACTCACTTTCTAAAGTAGATACACCTTTGTAAAACCCTACCAAACTATTCCAGGTTTTACTACTCTGAATCCATTGCAATTTAAGTATTATTATATTTGTGTACTTGGTCAAAGGCTTGTAAAGCATCTCACTTTTCATATGCCATTGTCAGTTAAACATTTAGTTTACCTGCCTAACTCTACTTAACAGTTTTATGAGAAAATAGTGTCTCACCTTTTCCATATTTTGTTGCACAGTTCTTAATATATTATAAATATTCAAGATATTCATAAAGTAACGATCATAGAGTAACGATCTCATAAAGAAAAGTAAGTTTCTGTCTTGGTATTAGAGCTGAAAGCACCTTGGAATGATCTGTTTAGACCCATTCTAGCAAAACTTAAAAACACACATCAAAAGGATAAAACAAATCTGCAAGCACTTAAACTACCTTCCAAAACAAAAGCCACACTCTTTAAGAAACATTAAAAAAATTTCAGACACTCAACCATCCGATTTCACAATAGTCAACATCTAATCAAAAAGCCCTAAACATTCCAAGAAGCAGGGAGATACTCCCACAGCTAGGAGAAGAATCAATCCATATAAATGTGGATGCAGAGATATCTTAACAATCACATTTTCTAATTTCTCTATTTGATGCTTTAATGTCCTGGGGCCTTGCTAACCCTGGAGGGACGCCCCCTCTGGGAGTCAGCCAGTTCCTAAAGATAGTGAAAGACTCATCTTGAAACACAGCTTTCACATGCAAACTAGCAAATCCCGAGTCCACACCCCAACCAGCTTCTTTCTCAGGCTCATTCAGTTCAGTTCAGTTCAGTCACTCAGTTGTGTCCGACTCTTTGCAACCCCATGGGCTACAGCACACCATGCCTCTCTGTCCATCACCAACACCTAGAGTTTACTCAAACTCATGTCCATTGAGTCAGTGATGCCATCCAACCATCTTGTCCTCTGCCATCCCCTTCTCCTGCTTTAAATCTTTCCCAGCATCAGGGTCTTTTCAAATGAGTCAGTTCTTTGCATCAGGTGGCCAAAGTATTGGAGTTTCAGCTTCAGCATCAGTCGTTCCAATGAACACCCAGGACTGATTTCCTTTAGGATGGACTGGTTGGATCTCCTTGCAGTCCAAGGGACTCTCAAGAGTCTTCTCCAACACCACAGTTTAAAAGCATTAATTCTTTGGCGCTCAGCTTTCTTTACAGTCCAACTCTCACATCCATACATGACCACTGGAAAAACCATAGTTTTGACTAGATGGACCTTTGTTGGCAAAAGGCTCTCTCAGGGCCTCTATTTCACTGCCATAATAAAAACCCAGGGCCAGGTATGCACCAAAACTAGCTTAAAATATTCAAACTAGCCATCCTCAAGCGTTCTTATGCCTCCTCCACCATGCTTTCCTACAGAAACTGCAATAAAAGTCCCCACGTTTTCCCCTCATTCTCTGTGTCCTGTGACTGACCCTGTGAGGCCCCTCATGAAATGGGGTGCGCCTCTTCCTTTTAAGACTGTGAATACAGCAAACTCTCTTTTCAATGACAGCTGTCTTTTGACCCAATAGCCTTGTCATAACTGTAAAATTATATTAAAAACATGTGTATGGAATCTAGAAAAGAGGTACTGATGAACCTGTTTTCAAGGCAGGACTAGAGATGTAGACAGAGAGAACAGACTTGTGGGCCTGGGGCTGGGGGAAATAAGGTGGGATGAATTGAGAGAGCAGTGTTAAAGCACATACATAGCATATGTAAAATAGATAGCTACTGGGAAGCTGCTGTATAACACAGGGACCTCAGCCTGGTGCTCTGTGATACCCTAGATGGGTGGGATGGCAGGATGCAAGGAAGGCTCAAAAGGGAGGAGACTGATGTATACTTAAGGCGGATTCATGTTGCTATACAGCAGAAACCAACACAACATTGTGAAGCAAGTATACTACAATTAAAAAAAAAAGAATTTGAATTTTAAAACAACATCAGAGATAATGTATTTTGCAGTCAAGCATGTCCAAAAACCTTTTATAATGATATTCAAGTACTGCACTATTTAAATTTAAAAAAAGACATGATGAGAAGAAAAGAGGAGAAAAGCTGAGACTTAAAAGGTGGAAATGGTAATCAAATCCATCCAAAATGAAATGCAGAGAGAAAAGTCTAATAAAAATGAATGACTTAAGGACTTTTGGAACAATATTAAGTGGTTTAACATCTGTGTAATAAAAGTGCCTCAAAGAGGAGAGAACCAGAAAAATATTTAAAGAAATAATAGCCTTCTTTTTTTCTAAATTTACTGAAAACTAACAACCCACATTTCCAAGAACATCAACAAACATTAAGCAGGGTAAACATACATGCACAGAAAAAAGAAAGAAGAAATTGCTATGCAAGCCTGAAGACTTTTTCTGTGTTCATGTACAGATGCATTCTGCACAGAGAAAGAAAGGGAGAAGGGAAAAAGGAAGGGAAAACCATTGAGTCTTATTATCAAATTACTGAGAACAATTATAAAGAGTAAATTTTAAAAGAATTCAGAGAGTAAGGACACATTACCTTCACGTGAATAAGCATGAAAATAATTGCATTCTTCTCAACAGATATTAATGAAGCTAAGAATTGCATTTTTAACATCAAGAAAGTAAAACCGTGTCAGCTTAGAATTCTATATCCAATCTCCCACACTCATAGAAAAGTCAGTCCTCCTAAAACTTACCTGGAAGATATCCTTTGACTTCAAGGTAAGTAGAAAAAGAGAAGGAAAAAAGTTTTTAAAAGCAAGAAAGCAAATAGACAACTAATATAGTTGGGCTTCCCTGGTGGCTCAGATGGTAGAGAATCTGCCTGCAATGCAGGTGACCCAGGTTCGATCCCTGGGTCAGAAAGATCCCCTGGAGAAAGGAATGGCTACCTACCCAAGTATTCTTGCCTGGAGAATTTGATAGACGAGTAGCCTGGAGGGCTACAATCCATGTGGTAGCAGAGTCGGACACAACTGAGCAACTAACATTTTCACTAATACTAGTTCCCTAGTCTCTGTATCAGCAACTAATTTACCTAAGAAGTGGGTGGAGCTCTTTTATTACGACTATAGTCTTTACACCAGCAACAAATTAGCTGAAGCATCAACTTTGGTAAATGCTAGATTATCCCAATTTATCACTATTTTGCATGCCATCAGTTTTTGTTAGAAAAAATGCCAAGGTGACATAAAACAACTAGTTGGAAAATAAAACAACGTATAATTCAATAAAGACACCAGGCAAATGCTTGGTCATGCAAGTCAAACCTTTACCAAATATCAGATTGTTATTATTTCTTAGCAAGAAATAGATCAGACAGCTTGAAAAATTACTATGTATCCTATTTCTCTCAAAACTATGTTTAAAATAAGGCCTACATATTATTTATATTAGGTATCTATAACACAATGCTTCTTCAAACAAAAGACACATGCACTCATAAACATACTGTGTTAAGTACTGAGGAGGGCTAGGTTAAAACAAGAATGCCTGAGTCAGATTGCTTGTGTTCCATTTCTGTTCCACTGTTACATAGCTCCATGACCTTGCCAAGTTACCTAACTTCTTCGAGCCTTATTTTTCTTATATGTAAAGTATTAATGATAATAACACATATTTATATCATTTTGAAGTTAAAATTGATAGAAGTATTTCATGTACTATAGTTAGTCCATAGCAAGTATGCAATCAATATTAACTACTACTATTACTCTTGAGAGTTCCTTGGACAGCAAGGATAACAAACCAGTCAATCCTAAAGGAAATCAACCCTGAATATTTATTGGAAGGACTGATAATGAAGCTGAAGCTCCCATAATTTGGCCACCCGATGAGAAGAGCCAACTCACTGGAAAGACCATGATGCTGGGAAAGATTGAGGGCAAGAGGAAAAGGGGGTGACAGAGGATGAGATGGTTTGATGGCGTCACTGACTCAATGGACACGAGTTTGAGCAAGCTCAGGGAGACAGTGAAGGCCAGGGAAGCCTGCCATGCTGCAGTCCATAGGTTCGCAAAGAGTCGAACCTGACTTAGTGACTGAACAACAACTACTATTACTGCTGCTATTGCTGCTACTACCACAATTACTGGGCTTCCCTCCTAGCTCAGTTGGTAAAGAATCTGCCTGCAGTGCAGGAGACCCTGGTTCAATTCCTGGGTTGGGAAGATCCCCTGGAGAAGGAATAGGCTACCCACTCCAGTATCCTTGGGCTTCCCTTGTGGCTCAGCTGGTAAAGAATCTGCCTGCCATGTGGGAGACCTGGGTTTGATCCCTGAGTTGGGAAGATCCCCTGGAGAAGGGAAAGTCTACCCATTCCAGTATTCTGGCCTGGAGAATTCCATGGACTGTATAGTCCATGGGGTCACAAAGAGTCAGACACAACTGAGTGACTTTCACTCACTCACCACAATTACTGTTATCACCACTATTAATGCTGGTACCTGGAGAAGGGCATGGCAACCCACTCCAGTATTCTTGCCTGAAGAATCCCATGGACAGAGGAGCTTGGAGGGCTGTAGTCCATGGGATCACAGAGTCAAACACAACTGAAGTGACTTAACATGCAAACACAATACTGGCAAGTGTGGAACTCACTTTTTTCTTTTGGAGTGGTGGAGGATATTTAGGAATTTTTTTTTCCGGTTTTCCGAAACCTTTTCAATGTCCACATTTTTGTAAAAAACTTGATCAAGTCATATATTATTTATTCTAAATCTAAGACTTTTATCTGTTTAAAGCACCGGAGATATTTGTTTATTCAATATTTCTTTATCTTGAGTTTGTGCTCATTCCAATCTATTTCCTTCTGCAGATTATTCTTATCAAATAATTTACAAGAAAAATGAGACTAAATCAGCCCTTTTTTTATCCTTCAATGTTACATTACTGAATATAATGTTTATCCTTTTCTAGTTCATTATATTGTTGTAATGGAAAAAACATGGTCTGTATGACCCTGGTCTATTGGCTTATGTCCCCCTTTCGACCATCTTAGTGTATACTTAGTAATTTTGTAACAGTCTTTGCTATTTGTATTCTATTATTTTTTCTTTTAAGTAATACCTTGAGGCTTCCCAGTGTTTACCACAGGCTGTTTGCTTACAATGACTGTACAGAAAGAGAAGGCAGAATAAATCTATTCTATAAACGAGGTCCTCTGCTTGGTCAGTGTTGTGACTAGGGAGACATAGAAATGAAGCAGACAACTAATAGCAATGCCTATAATTTATTTTTTTCTACATATGAAACTTGGTATTCTGGTAAGTTCTCATTTTATTTTCACTAAACCCTAAAATGTAGATAAAAGTATATCCTCTCCTTCTTAGGAAGATAGGTCATGGCTATTCTTTCCAGTATTCTTGCCTGGAGGATTCTGCGGACAGGGGAGCCTGGTGGGCTATAGACCTTGGGGTCACAAAGAGTTGGACACCATTGAGTAACTAATACTTTCACTTTCACCCACAGGCATTGAAAGGTTAACTTGACAGTATCTCCCCATGAGTGAATGCAATAATTAGCATTTAAACTTAGACAGCTTGGTTCCAAAGTCTAAACATGTTATGCTATTTTATTTCTGTAACTTCGTTATACAGATACCATTTGTAAATATTCATCTCCCTTTATCAATTTTAGAATTGATAATATCTGTGATTAGAATTAGACCATTTTAAAGTTTATCTCTCCTCTTGAAACATTTTCTCTTTCAAAATTTCAAGCTATGAAATTAATTTATTCTGAACACTTTAAAACCTGTCTTCCTGAAGAGAGCAGCTCACACTGGACTCTTCCTTCCAGCCTTTTGCTATTACAAGCAGTAAAGTAAAATGATAGGACTTCCCTGGTGGTCCAGTGGTTAAGACTGTGCTTCCAATACAGGGCACACAGGTTTGATCCCTGGTCTGGGAACTAAGATCCTACATGCCTCATAGTGTGGCAATAAATAAATAAATAATAAAATGCGATAGCAGTAGCATAGATTAAAAAATAAAGTAAATAAAATAGCAAGGTGTCTTCTCCCCAAGTTCATAATTTTCCAACCAGGAACTAATTAGTTACTTCCTGTTGATGAGAATCATATAAACTGATGTAATTATTCTAATTCTTTCTGGTTTTTTCAAACAGGATTGGAAAATGAAGTTTTCAAAAAAATTGAAGTTTCCAGCCGCTTTGCATTTAGTGGCAAAAGATTTGTGCAAAAAAGCTTCCCTGAGGCTCCTTTTTAAGAATTCTAATTCATTTTATATCCAATAATGTCTCCTTCATTTCTTTTAGTTGGCTAGAAATCCAAAGTGAAGTCTTACATCTATTCTCTTTCTCTCTCCTTTTTGTCTGGACATATCACACTTCATTTTTCTTAAAGTCCTATGTTTTATGTGATTCTATGCAGGGGTGTGTGTGTATGTGTGTGTGTGCTTTGTCATGTTTGACTCTTTGCAACCCCATGGACTGTATCCCACCAAGCTCCTCTGTCCATGGAAGTTTCCAGGCAAGAATCCTGGAGTGAGTTGCCATTTCTTCCTCCAGGGGATCTTCCTGACCCAGAGATCGAACCGGTGTCTCTTGCATTTCCTGTGTCAGCAGGCAGACTCTTTACAGGAGTGATTGGAAAAGACCATTCCTCTTGGATAAACAGGCCTTAGATGAAATCTCCTTAGACCCTAGATCATCTTCAGCCTGTGGTCTTCAGTAAAATGCAATCTTCCCATTTTTGAAAGTTAATAGATACTTATCCTCTGTAGTGATTCAAAATCTGTGCTAAGCATTTTTCACACATTATTTCATTTTTCCTTCACAACCATACAAACAAGATTTTATAATCATTTGAAAGTAAGGAAACTGATGTAACAACCTTGTAGTTACTGGTTGGGACTCTGACAACTTATCTGGTTCTAAGTCTAATTTTCTCCCCTTTAAACAATACTTTTTTCCCAGGTTTGTTGTCCATCCAGTGAAGGACTCTCAGCTCTACTAGTCAATGAATCTAAGAAGTCAGTCTTCAAAAGAACCAGATACCCAGAATAGAAACCTTTATTGAAACTGGTGACCTAGGATCTATCTTTGAGAGCACACATCAGCCAAAAATGAGAGCAGGGAAGAAAATATATGGCCTGAGTGGTGGACAAGTAAGTAATCTTACTTCCTTGGAGAGATGGTGAAAAAAGAGAGAAGTGAGAACAGGGAAAGAAAATAGCAAATATTTGGGTAAAGTGATACAAATGCTACATAAAGAAACTGCCAGTGAGAAGGGGAATTTGTATTGATTTGCAAAGCAAAAAGGAAAGGTGGGAAATATTAGTAAAATTCATAGCAATTAAGCAGTTATTAAACCAGGGACCTTTGATGAAGACAGAAAACATGACACATAAGATATTAGTGAAGTTGGATTTTTCTCTCCTAATTGAATTCCATCTCTTGGGATAACAATTGGTGGTGTAACCTACAACCACAATGTTGTAGCATTTTCAATATCAATTGCTTTTCTAAAACAGGAATAAATTTCCTTCTATTTTCTATAAAAGCATTATATTTTTCCTTTTTTATATGGATTTCATATTTTTGCTTATAAACAGTTGTATTGTCTGCAGACCAAATGATTTTGGGGATGTTAGGATAAGGAATTAAAATTAAAATATGTTTTTGAAAATTATATTTGTCCAAAAGTAATCATTGTGTACTATTCAACTTACGGTAATTCTGAAGGACTGCCCTAACTTCTATCTAGATAATTCCATAATTCCAGTAAGAAAAGCAGCAAAGTGGGCAAGAGTTGGCTCCCTGTTTTCCCTCAGATGATGTTTAAAGGATACTGTATTGTCATCATCGATAGTAATAAAGAAATAATTTGCTTGCAGTATTTTCTTATTGTCCTTTTCTATTATCAGTTGAACTATAAGAATCAGAGTTATCAAAAAGCAACAGAACCTCTGGAAGGGAAGTCTAGAAGATCCTCATGCTTTTTCATAACTCTGGAATGTCAGAGTAAAGTCAGATAGATAGGGGGATGGCTGGGGCCGGGGGGGGGGGGGGGGGCGGTGGCGGGGCACTGGATGGCCTATAAACAGAAACCTCCAGCAAAGAAAGTCCAGTAGTTTTCCACTCATCTTTGAATCCTAGCAGAGGTAAGCAGACAGGAAAAAAAAAAAAAAGTAAGTCTTAAACATTTGAAGAATAAACTCTGAACTCCAAAGAATACAGCCTAACTTATTAAAGCCTAACTTATTAAGGAGAATGATTAAGAAGAAGGGAATAAAAGTGAATATGCTCATTGAAGACAATAAGTTTTTATTTTTAAAATGGTATTTATAAAGTAATATTGTAAATAATTTACAGCTTCTGAATCCCCCCTCCATCACATGATATTTATAATCAAAAAATAAGATTTACAGATGTTTACTAAGGAAAATTATGCAATCACATAGTCCAGTCTTAGGCAATCTTTTATCTGCTGTTTTACCATTTCTCATAAATCCACAGGTATTACAATGCACATGCTGTTTTAACGTGACTCTTGTTTTGAAATCACAGTTGATCTTCCCAGTTCCATTAGCAGCAAAAGAAAAAACATGCCATACCTAAAAATCTAATTCAAAGCATCAGTATTAAATCCATTATGGGACATTATAAAATGAACTCAATGCTTCAGTAGATAAATTTACTTATCCAGGCCGAAAGAGTATTCAGTTCAGTTCAGTTCAGTTCATTTCGTCGCTCAGTCGTGTCCGACTCTTTGCAACCCCATGAATTGCAGCACGACAGGCCTCCCTGTCCATCACCAACTCCCGGAGTTCACTCAAATTCATGTCCATTGAGTCGGTGATGCCATTAAGCCACCTCATCCTCTGCCGTCCCCTTCTCCTCCTGCCTCCAATCCCTCCCAGCATCAGAGTCTTTTCCAATGAGCCAACTCTTTGCATGAGGTGGCAAAAGTACTGGAATTTCAGCTTTAGCATCGTTCCTTCCAAAGAAATCCCAGGGCTGATCTCCTTCAGAATGGACTGGTTGGATCTCCTTGCAGTCCAAGGGACTCTCAGGAGTCTTCTCCAACACCACAGTTCAAAAGCATCAATTCTTCAGTGCTCAGCTTTCTTCACAGTCCAACTCTCACATCCATACATGAGTGCTGGAAAAACCATAGCCTTGACTAGATGAACCTTTGTTGGCAAAGTAATGTCTCTGCTTTTCAATATGCTATCTGGGTTGGTCATAACTTTCCTTCTAAGGAGTAAGCATCTTTTAATTTCATGTCTGCAATCACCATCTGCAGTGATAAATATAAATTGTCTTTGTATTAATTGTTTATTTGTTAAGGGCCAACCACATATTGCAGTTGGTAAAGAACCCACCTGCAATGCAGGAGACCCTGGTTTGATTCCTGTGTTGGGAAGATCTGCTGGAGAAGGGATAGGCTACCCACTCCAGTGTTCCTGGGCGTCCTTTATGGCTCAGCTGGCAAAGAATCCACCTGCAATGCGGGAGACCTGGGTTCAATCCCTGGGCTAGGAAGAACCCCTAGAGAAGGGAAAAGTTACCCACTGCAGTATTCAGTTTATTTGTTAAATTATCATTTTTATTATCATACCATTCTTCAAGAAGGAACTTGGAAAATCAACTTCCTCACCAATGTTCTTTACCCATGAAAGACAGAAGAATGGTGGAGGCTTAAAATATTCTGAAATCAAAAGCTATTGCCCATATCTGTGACTTTCTCAAATGGAGATATTTTTCTTTCTGAAATCCATTTCTAAAGAGTAGTAATCAAGTTTTCTAATAGTCAGATAGAAGCAAGATTAAAAAAAAAAAATCTACAAAAGCACCAAGGAAAACACCTATTTGTAAACTGTAGCTACTCGTTTCAAATCCAGTGAATTTTTAAGAATTCATCGGCCCAGTTTCCAACCTTAGAGAGTTTAGTTGAGAAGATGTTGAATGAAGACTTCCCAGTGTGATTCTATTGATTTTAGCACCACTTGAAAAATTGGGAATGCAAATTCCCAGACAGCATGCCAGGCCTACCAAGTCAGAATCTCTTATAGCAGGATTCAGAAATTTGTATATTAACAAACCTTCCCTGTGATTCTTATGTGTTTGTGTGTATGTGTGTATGTGTTTGTGTTAGTCACTCAGTTCAGTTCAGTTCAGTTGCTCAGTCCTGTCGGACTCTTTGTGACCACATGAACCACAGCACACCAGGCCTCCCTGCCCATCACCAACTCCTGGAGTTTAAACAAACTCATGTCCATTGAGTCGGTGATGCCATCCAACCATCTCATCCTCTGTCGTCCCCTTCTCCTCCTCCCTTCAGTCCTTCCCAGCATCAGGGTCTTTTCAAATGAGTCAGCTCTTCGCTTCAGGTGGCCAAAGTATTGGAGTTTCAGCTTCAACATCAGTCCTTCCAATCAACACTCAGGACTGATCTCCTTGAGAATGGACTGATTGGATCTCCTTGCAGTTCAAGGGACTCTCAAGACTCTTCTCCAACACCATAGTTCAAAAGCATCAATTCTTCAGTTCTCAGCTTTCTTTATATTCCAATTCTCACATCCATACATGACTACTGGAAAAAGTCATTCAGTCATGTCCAACTCTTTGAGACCCAATGAACTGTAGCCTGCCAGGTTCCTCTGTCCATGGGATTCTCCAGGCAAGAATACTGGAATGGGTAGCCATTCCCTTTTCCAGGTGGTCTTCCGAACCAAGGGATCGAACTCAAGTCTCCTGCATTCTTTATCATCTGAGCCACCAGGGAAGCCCATGATTATGTGAAGTCAGAAAGATGAAATAATGAAAACAAAGGAACTAGCAATATAAACCATCTTCTAATATTATTTTTCACTTTATCCAACCATGTCTTTAAGTTTTCTCTTATTACAGATGGCTTGTATAAATACCTGTGTTTTAGCAGCTGTGTGGTAATCTCTTGATAACAGGAAATTCCCAATTAGCTGAAAATTGTTTTTCAGGAAGCAATGTTTGTTTGTTAAATGGCAGTGGTGATCAAGATGATAACAATCCATCTTCTTATATTGTTATGTGGCTTCTGAAATTCTTCATTTAAAATGAATCACTGGTCTTGTGTAGCCATAAGGCTAAAACAATACATCCCAGAAGTACCAGTTGTCTACCTTTTGTCTGGGCTGCTTTTGAATGACAGACAGAGACAATTTGGCCCACAAAGTCAAAGATATTTATTATCTGGCTCTCTGGAGAAAAAGCTTACTGACCCCACCAAATCTAACATATCCAAGAACAAACTCTCTAATTACATTTTCATAGTTTTTCCTCTTAAGAGCAAAACAAAAGTACATTCCTAACCTAGAGTACATTGATACAAGATTTGGATTCCAGGAGAATGAGATTAAATTCCCCATGCAAAATCCTTGCTATTTATAACAAACCTGGGTGGATTCTAATAACCATGCCCTGTTCTATTTTAATGACATAAGTAATTTAGGGACCAACACTTGGTGGTCAGGTCCTATTCATTCCTAGGAGGACTGTTGATATTTTGATAAAAAATAGACATTTCCCACTGTAGAAACTACTCAGCCTCTATAAAAATGCAGTTTCCAGCATCATTAAACTGTGTTTATCCTCTTTAAAGAATGCTCTGAACTTGCAAATAAGCATGCTGGATTTGATAGATATCTGCTTCCAAATTCCCCTAAGACCTTATAAATATGTCAACAAAGATTGTGTTTTTTTCCCCCAAAAAAGATTATGCACCCACAAAAATAAAAAGTAACAGCAAAGATAAAATGATTAAACAGCAGCAAAATTTGAGAAGTGGGAAAACTCATGGGCAAATCCTAACTGAATTAATAGGCCACAGAAAGTGGACACCTAAGGCAGTTATGTGAAATCCTTCAGCAAGCCCAGTTCCAGAAAGCCTCAGAAACTGAAGACACCAGATGGGAGGAAAATCTCAGGAAGATAGCTACAAGTAAGAATTTTATTTGAAATTTCCTACTATCCTAAAACATAGTATCTATTATTTCTTTTGAAATATATAATATATATTAGTCTGTGGATCACTAGTTACATCTAAAGATATTCACATGATCATGCAAGAAATACCTAACCATATTTCTGATGCTTATTTCTAGGCCTATCCTTTTATAACTTCTACAGATAATGACATACATATTTCATCAGAAAAATAACATCCCACTGAAATTCAGGGACTACATAGTGTGAAAATTCAAATATATTATGCATTCCTTAAAACTCATATCTTTAAATTGTATTTTAAAACATAATTGTATTTTAAATCTTTTGTTTGCTTTTCTCTGATGATATTGAGCATCTTTTTTATGTGCCTGTTGATCAGGCACATACGTTCTTTGATCAGGTATACGTTCTTTGGAAAAATGCCTATTCAAGTCTTCTGCCCAGTTTTAATCTAGTTGACTGTTTTGTTGTTGTTGTTGCTTTTTATTTTGGACTGTATTAGCTGTTTATATATTTTGAAAATTAACTCCTTATAGGTCGTATCATTTTCCTATATTTTCTCCCAATCAGTAGGTTGTCTTTTGGTTTTGTTGATAACTTTGCTGTGCAAAAACTTTTCAGTTTAAATAGATCTCATCCATTTCTTTTTGTTTTTATTTTTGTTCCTATAGGAGACAGATCCAAAAGAATATTGCCTCACACCTTTCAGAATGGTTATCATCAAAGAGCCTACAAATAACAAACATTAGCAAAGAGGCAGAGAAAAGGACTCTTAGTACATTTTTGGTGGCGATGTAAATTGGTT